>NW_007734838.1:55844-73082 GCF_000696425.1 Galeopterus variegatus
TTATTTATTGGGCAATGCTCACACTGGCAAAGATGTCCTTCATGAGCATCATAGATGGGGGAATAATGACATTCGCAGATGAAGAAAAACCGATAATTTCTTGCTAGAGAAGCTATCCTTAAAGAATGGCTAAAGAAACTTCTCAAACAAGAAAGAAAATGACAGCAGAACTTCAAAAAGGAAAAAAAAAAGAATATTGAAATTGTTAAAAAGTAAGAAAAATATAGACTACCTATTTCTCATAAGTCTCTCTAATATTTAATAGTTGAAACAAAGTTATAACATCATCTGATGTGGGGCTCAAGAGATAAAGAGAAATCAGGACAATTATACATAAAAGGTGAGGAGGGTAAAGGGATCTAAAAGGAAGTAAGGTTTCTGTACGTCACTTCAAGGCTAATACAAAATTTCAGTACAGTCAGCTGTGATCAGTTATGTATGTAACCAGTAGAGCAACCACTTACAAAACTATACAAAGTGATAAATTCAAACACACTATAAATAAATAAAGATGGAATCTTAAAGAATATTCAGATAAGTCATCAGGTGATAAGAAAAGAGAAACAGAGGAATGAGACACGCAGGAAACAGAGCAAATAATGAAAAGGGCAAATTTTAAGCCTTAACATATCAATAATTACCATAATGTAAATGATGTATGTATACCAATTAAAAGACAGATTGATGGTACAGTGGGAAAATGCATTAACCAACAACATGCTCTCCACAAAACACTCACTTCAAAACACACGTATATCATACATATGAAATACATGCATATATTACATGCTGGCTTGTCAGTAGGCTGGCTGCAAAACTCAAATTGCTCTATCATTTAGGTGACAAAGTCTCAGTATGATTTAGTGAATATGTTCTTATGAGAAGTAAGTAACTTACAATTCAGATTTGGACCACACCTTTTTCAGGAGTTGGGTTTTTTTTAAATATGTACAAGTTTACAGCAGTATCCTTTTCATAGTCAGTAGCCTCCTTCTTTTCTGAACAAGTATAATCTAATGTCTCCCAGAAACTAAACATGTTGTCTCTAATAAAGCAGGAGGCTGGCAAACTATTTGCATAAAGAGCCAAATAACAAATATTTTAGGCTTTGTGGGCTAAATGGTTTCAGTGGCAAATAATTATTTGTACCTGTGTAGCATGAAAACAGTTACAGGCAATATATAAACAAATGGACATGGTAACATTTCAATAAAACTTTATTTACAGAAACAAGTGGTAGTCCAAATTTGTCCCACAGGTCATAATATGCCAGCTCTGAGAAAGGGGCCTTCAGTTGAAGCTTTCTTTCTTGTTTTGTTTTGTTTCCTAGTAAAGCATAGAGACTTTGTCAAAGGTGAGTATTTTGGCTATCATGTTGCTCTGATTGATAACTATTGCTTGGAAAAATGGACAATTATTTAGTATGTATGAAGTGATACCAGTATGTCAGTCATTCCTATGAAGTAAATGTCTTCCTTTCAGTTACACTTAGTTTAAAATTTCATGTGGCTTTCTCTATGGCTAGAAACATGAGATATTTATAATGTATTTAGAAAATGCAATCTTGTAATAAAAGAATGTATGTATTATACAAACTTGTGATTTTTGTATTTGTTAAACCACCTTTCCCTATCCCTTCTCCCCACTAACCTTCCCAGCCTCTAGTAGCCACAATTTTACTCTCTACTTCTGTGAGCTCTCTTCTTTATTAGCTCTCACATATGAGTCAGAATATGCAGTATTTATCTTTTTGTACCTGACTTCTTTCACTTAACAATGTCTTCCAGGCTCATCTACATTGCTGCAAATAACATGATTTCTTTTTTTTTTTTTTTGAAGTTCTGCTATCATTTTCTTTCTTGTTTGAGAAGTTTCTTTAGCCATTCCTTAAGGATAGCTTTGCTAGCAAGAAATTATTGGTTTTTCTTCATCTGAGAATGTCATTATCCCCCCATCTATGATGCTCATGAAGGACATCTTTGCCAGTGTGAGCATTGCCCAATAAATAATCCTATGACCCTCTTCCTTCCTCAGAGAATGATTTGTACCTTGCATCTTATCTCAACCCCAATATGACTATATTTTCTATTGTCTTAATTTTTTAAAAATGTGATTACTTATTAATGTAGGAAAAAGGCATAAGAATGTACTTATCCATTCATCTGTTGATGGACATTTAGGTTGATTCTACATCTTGGCTATTGTGAATAGTGCTGCAATAAACATAGTGGTACAGGTATCTCTTCAAGATACAGATTTCCTTTTCTTTGGATAAATTCCCAGTAATGAGATTGCTGGATCATATGATAGTTCTATGTTTAGTTTCTTGAGGAAACTTCATGCTGTTCTCCATTATGGCTTGACTAATTTACATTCCTTCTCACAGCATATAACAGTTCCCTTTTCTCTGCATCCTTGTCAGCATTTGCTTCATGTCTTTTTAATTATATCCATTTCTAACAGGAATGAAATGATATGTCATTTTGGTTTTGATTTCCATTTCCTTGATGATTAGTGATGTTGAGCATTTTTTTATATACTCATTGGCCATTTGTATGTCTTCTTTTGAGAAATGTCTACTCAACTCATTTGCCTATATTTTAATCTAATTATTTGCCTTTTTACTATTGAGTTATTTGAGTTCCTTGTGTATTCTGGATATTAATCCCTTGTCAGATGAATAGTTCTCAAATATTTCCTTCCATTCTGTGTGTTGCCTCTTCGTTCTGTTTATTGTTTCCTTTGCTGTGTAGAAGCTTTTTCAATTTGATGTAGTCCCATTTGTTTATTTTTGCTTTTGCTGCCTGTGCTTTAGAAGTCTTCTTTATAAAATTTTTGTCCATATTAATGTCTTGAAGGTTTCCCCTATGTTTTCTTTTAGTAGTTTTAGGTCTTATAATTTGAATCTTTAACACATTTTGAATTGATTTTTGCATATGTTGAGAGACAGAGGTCTAGTTTCTCTCTTCTACACATGCATATCTAGTTTTTCCATCACCATTTATTGAAGAGGCTATCCTTTTCCCAATGTACATTCTTGGCAACTTTGTCAAAAATTAATCAGCTCTAGATATATGGGTTTATTTCTGGGTTCTCTATTCTGCTCCATCAGTCTATGTGTCATCTGTTTTTGTTTTGGTACCATGCTGTTTTTGTTACTGTAGCTTTGTAGTATATTTTGAAGTCAAGTAGTGTGATGCTTTGTTCTTTTTGTTTAAAATTGTTTTGGCTATTCAGGATCTTTTGTGGTTCCATATAAATTTTAGGAGTTTTTTTTCCACTTCTGTGGGGAATGCCATTGGTATTTTGATAAGGATTGCATTGAATCTACAGATCACTTTTGGCAGTGTGGTCATTTTGACAATATTAATTCTTCCAATCTATGAACATGGAATGTCATTCCACTTTATGTGTCCTCTTTAATTTCTTTCAACAGTGTTTTCTAGCTTTCATTGTGGCAATCTTTCACCTCCTTGGTTAAATTTATCCTAGATTTGTTTGGGGTTTTTTGGTAGCTATTGTAAACAGGATGGCTTCTTAATTTCTTTTTCAGCTAGCTTGTTGTTGGTGTATAGAAATGCTACTGATTTTTGTCTGTTGATTTTGTACCCTGCAACTTTGGTTCAAGTATTTGATAGTGGCTCTAGGTATCTATAATTAACAATAATGTATTGTGCATTTTCAAATGACTAGAAGAGAGGAAATCAAATGTTCTCATCACAAAGAAATGATAAATGTTTGTGGTGATGGATATGCTAATTAGCCTGGTTTGATCACCAAACAGTGTATACATGTATGGTGATAATACTTTGTACCCCACAAATATGTACAATTGTTGTCAATAAAAAATAAAATTTTTAAAAATCTTGTAATTTTATTAGTCTCACTTATGAAAAGTTTTAAAAAGTAGAAGGCATAAATTCTCATATATTTTAGTAGAAAATGAAAGTGACATAGAGAAATTTAGTAACTTATCAATTAAATTGCTAAACTTGTCCAGATATAAGGAATATTATTGAGACACAGACAAAATGCCAGTGATATTTTGAAGTTCAAAAATATACACTCATACCCTGATGATTTTCCAAAGAGTTGCAAATGCAATTCAATGGAGAAAGGACAGCCTTTTGAATAAGTGGTACTGGAGTAAGTGGACATCCATAGGCAGAAGAAAGAAGAAAGAAGAAAACTCAACCTAAACTTTACACTTTATATAAAAATAAACTCAAATTGATTACGGATTTAAATGTAACATGTAAAATTGCAAAACTTTTAGGGAAAAAAAAAAAAAAAAACAGAAAATCTTTGTGATCTAGGGCTAGACGGAAACCTCTTATAATTGATACCAAAAAAATAACTTATAAAAAGGAGAATTCATAATTGAATTTTATCAAAAATTTAAACTTTTGCTTTGTGAAATATCTTGTCAAGAAGATGAAAAGATAAGCTATACAGATGGAGAAAATATTCGCCAGCCACATATCCTAAGAAGGATAAATATTGAGAATATACAAAGAACTCTCAAAGGCCAACAGTAAAAACAAAACAAACGATTAAACTAGAAAATGGGCAAAAGACATAGATATTTCACTGAACAGGATATACATATAAGAAGTAAGCACACAAAAAGTGTTCAAAATCATTAGCCATTAGGCAAATGCAAATTAAAAGAGGACATCACCACATACCTATCAGAGTGACTACAAATTAAAAAAAAAAATAGCAGTAACATAACATGCTGCCAATACATGCTACCAAGAATGTGGGTGTAAAAGGGTACAGTCACTCAGGAAAACAGTTTGAAAGTTTTTTGTAAAACTAAACATTTAATTACTATAAGACAAAAAAAAAAAAAATTGTACTCTTGGACATTTATCCTGGAGAAATATAAACTGTATCCACAAAAAGACCTCTATGTTTGTCTGTACACAAATCTTACCAACAGCTTTATTTTAGCTCAAAACTGTAAACAACCCAGATGTCCTTCAATGGATGAATGTTTAAAGGAACTGTGTACATTCATACCATGGGATACTACTCAACAATGAAAATGAACCAACTATTGGTACATGCTACAGCCTGGATGAATCTCCAGGGAATTATGCTGAGTGGAAAAAAAAAAAAAATTCCAAAAGGTCACATAATACAATTTTCCATTCACATAACATTCTTGCAATGAAAACATTATAGAAACAGGGAATAGATTAGTGGTTGCCAGGGCTTAGGGCTAGAGTTTGGGGACAAGAGGAAAGTCAGGCAACAATGCAGCACAAGAATCCAGGTGGTAATTGAATTGTTCTGTATTTTAAACGTGATGGAGTATGCACAAATAGATATGAAATATTTTATAATACAAAATATACATGCACATGAATACACACACACACGGATGAGTACCTGTAAAACTGGGGAAATCTAAATTATAACAGTGGATTATATCAAGGTCAATTTCTTGGGTGGCATATTGTACTGTAGTTTTGCAACAAGGTACTACTATGAGAAACTAGGTCAAGAACACATAGAATCCATTGATATTATTGCTAACAAATGCACGTGAGTCTACAATTATCTCTAAAAAACAAAAAAGAAAGAAAGAAAGAAAGAAATGTGTGTATTTCTGTCTGTATATATATGCTATTTTATTGATTTCAATATTAATTTTAATTTTCTCATTTAAAGATATTGGAAATGAGGATTTTTTTTTTTTTAAGCAATGAGTGCCTGTTGTTATTTGGCACTGATCTTATTTTTTTAATCACACATAAATTAAAGATGCATTTTCTACTTATGACATCTTAGATTCAATGAAATTACAAAAATATTTTCTAGGATATGTTTAAAATCATATGCATTTGACATTACTGTAGAAATGTCATCAATCACTCCTAAATCACCTGGGAATCCATACATATATTTGTATTTTTGGATTCTCAGTTAAAATTGTGAATAATTAATATTTTTTCTGAAAGATATTCATATCGTACCTACTGGCTTTAAAGTAAATTAGACAATTAATAGAGTTTCCTCAATGCATTTCAATAAGTTCTGTATTTTCACATAACCTTAGGGAAGCAGTAGAAGCACTTGATTAATAAAAACCCACTTCTCCCATGTCAGGTAGGCTTTTTACTCTGAAGCTGACAAGAAATAATGATTTGAGCATAAGAACTCCTGAGGATTTTATCTATGAAGCTCATATCTCAGTTTTAAAAAGATAGAGCCAGGACATTGTTGTATTTGTCATCATATTCCCAATCTCCATCATAGTGCCTGTGAAAGACGAATAAATGTCTCACTCAATACATTGGAATATTCAATGTAAATATCCAAATTATAGGGCTTATTTTAGAACACAAATTCCCAAAGTTTCTTTATGCATTCATTCAATGATATTCTACCAAAGGACTAAGGATCGCATAGAGATTTTCTTTCTAAGAGAGTGTAGAGTTTATTTTGCTATCAATTTTATCTCTGTTTTTGCTAACAGAGCTGTGCAGAAGTGATTACAATTCTTTAGAAGTTACAGAGTAAGACTCTAATTATCTGGAGATGTGTTTTGAGAAAAATATTTATATTAGTCACAAAAATAGCAAACAATATATTTCTACAACAATGCCTAGCTAAATTTATTAAGATTTGACTAGGTTAAAGTCTAGATTCCAAGGAAAGTCAAAGTTATTATTATTCTCTTTGACTACGAATTTAATCATACACCCATTGTTTTCACTGGTGCTGATTTTGGTATCATAAGTGGTTAAAAAGAAATGATAACAGTTAAGTCTTAAAAGTCATTTTAATTCAAATTGAGACCACATTATCTAGCAAATGTTCTTGTACGTATTAGCGTTCCTTTTCCTATTATGACATGTAACATTTAATCTAATATTGATTTTTACCTCTGAAATTCTATGTAAAATCAATAAAGTGATTTTTTTTGTATCTCCCACTTTTTACATGTTACAGATGGTATGCATGTCAAGGAATTTTTGAAAAAATATACATGAAATAATGTATTTTTGATGTAATACATTCTAAATAAAATTAAATAGAAATACTTAAGACATAGCCCTAAATCTTTTTTTTCCTTTCTTCAGAATAGCAATGATTTATAATATTTCTGATTGTTTGAGTTCCAAAATTCTTACTCTAACTACCACCAATTATTATTCCAATCTCTTTTGTTCTCTCACTTCAACAGAGCCAGGTCTTTATTTTCAGTGAAATCTTCAGTCTCTTACTTTTTTTCTATTTTACTATTGTAGCATAGATCATTTTCTTCTGAGCTTTTCTTTTTCCTTACTTGATAAGGACCCCCACCATCAATCATGTCAACCATGCCTTTTTAGTACCCTAAAAGTTCTGTCTATTATAACCACCATGGAACAAACCCCTGCCCCCTACCATAGTCTAAGACTAATTTTATAGTTGCAAAAGTAGAATTTTGTCTTAAATGGTAAGGCCTTTATACAAAGAACATCAATTCACTACATGCTAGTAACATAAAGAAAGGATTAATGTCATGCCTCCTATTGTATGGAAACCTTCAGGGGAGGAAGTGGGAAGATCCCTAGCAAAGGCATAGGAAAGGATTTCTGCTTTCACTAACAGCAGAATAAATCCCTGGTGATAATGAAGATTTTCTATTCACAATGGATTGTCTTCTGAGGAGCTGGGTCTCCTTATCCAGTAGAGGGATGTGAGTTAGATTTTTATTATTGCATTCATTCTAGAGAAAAAGAATTTTCTCTAACAGTTGTGGGTGTAAATATTGGTACATAAAGCAAAAACAAGTTTTAGAGTTGTACCACCAAAAGAGTCAATAGCATGGATTGAGATAGAAAACAACTTTAGTACTCCAAATATTGACAGAATAAGCAGACTGAGAATGCTATTCAACTTCCAAGGATGATATACTCCCTACTGTTCTTTCCAGATATGACTAAGGAATGTCCTCACAGGAGGAAAACCCAAGCACCATGGAGAAACTACTCCCGAGAAATAGAACTGAAGAACATTCCCCTACCTTCCAGACAGGAGTTCTTCATGACATTTGACCAGAATTACTATTGACCTCCCCTCCCTTTCTTCCTCTTTACACACTAGACACTAAAGTGTTTATTGTAGATATCATGTACCCGTTTCCCATTGTGCTGTGTAACTCGGAGAAAGATTTTTTTTTTTTTTAGTTCAATGGTCTCGGATGGAAGAGAAGGCACATCTAATCTGATATAGAGATTATCATGAGGTCCTGAGTTTTGAGCCTAATGCCATGGTTGGATGAGACCTTGGGGTGTGTTCCTTAAGAAAGAGTAAGTGGATTTTGCTTGCAGAAAGGAAGCAAATGTTTTTGTACAAGACAGAAGATTACCATGGTTTCTATTATTCTTTCCAACTATTTATTTTCCCTCCCTGTAAAAGGATTAAACATCCTTGCCAATTGCCATGTGTCCAGCAATAACTCCTTGTGGGAAGAGTATACTTTCCCATCACATAGATATTGGATTTAGCCATCTGACTTCCTTTGACCATGGCACACAACATGACATTTTGTGTGCCAAATCCAAGTCAATTGTAGTCTATCATTACAAACATCTCATTGGAGACAAATTCAAACTACCCATTAAAATTAAATTACTTAAGTCTGCTTTTTATTTAAAGTCTGAAGATTCAATTTAAGGAACCTTCTGAGAAAAAGAAATTCTTATTACCAAATGGTAATTTATTGGGGGAGTTTGAAGTCCCTTTTGGTAATCGACCTAACAGATCATACTAATAACCTTACTTTTTTATTCCTGTTCTCAATCCTAGACTGCTGATAATATCTGAAGAAAGCAACCTTTGTCAATTAGCTCTACTATAAAGTATCGCCATCCAATCTAAATTTGATATATAATAATGCTTGTCAATCATTTTTTAAAAATTTCTTATTGATTTGATATTAAAGTGTTTACCAAATTATATACTGCAGAACATTATTACCATGCGATACTCCAGGAAAAAAGAAATGTGTGGTTTATGCAATTAGGGAAATGTCACATAATATATTCATCTTTTTGAAAATGTACAACACATGCTGACATATTACAAACAGAGAAAAGTCCAGAGAATAGAATGATGAACAACTATTTAACACTATGAATATCTATTACATCCTAGCATTTTTCCACTCTTTACTTTATTTTATAGTTTGTTAACCTAAGTAAACAAACAGAGCTTTTCTAAAAGAATGGTGAGTATAATTGGGAATATAATATTGCAATGGGAATATGCATGCCATAGTAAACTATGTGCATATTCAGGGAGGTAAAATAGACAAAGGGTTTTTAAGGAAAAACGATGGAGAATTACATAGCTGTTTTGATTTAATTATCCTTAGCTACAAGGATCAATAACAAGAGGGATGCCGGTCTGAGGTTCGAACAGCTGCTAGGCAGATGTCCTCTTAGAAGTATTTTTTGTCTCACATTGTGATGGTCTCTGTGCAAGACTGTGATTTTGCAGTCTTTTGTAATAACACTTGTTATCAGGCATAGATGTATGAGAACTCCCTACTTCATGCAGGTTTTTTTTTTAACACGTGATTCTGTTTTGATTCTGACAACTTTCACAAGACAGTACAATATAGATATAATCAAAGCCTCTCTGTATAGCCTGATAGGAGGGAATATTATTATTATGTTAAATCAAGCCAAGGGGTTGACAAGGGGCTCAACAAGCCAAGATTACAAAGCTAATGAGGAACTTAAGTAAGGACTAAACTGGTTCCAGCTCATATTCTAAGTTTGCTTCCTGAAAATCACAGGTATAATGTAGTTCACCTAAAAAAAAGAAAAGAGAAAAAGAAATATGTATACATATAGATCATGTGTATGTGTGTGTCACAATTTCTCCTGCTAAGATTCTGAAATTAAACATCTAATCTAAAATTTCTGTAGATGAATAGCTTATAAAAATAGAAAATTTGTAAACTACACAAACTTGTATCCTAAAATATAATTTTATATTTTAACTGTCAGTTGTCTGTCTCCCCTCTTGACTTTACACTTCTTTTCACAAAGAAACCTTTTTAAAAAGAGCCTGGCACACAGTAGGTATTCATTAAATGATCGATGACTGCAACTGAAATTCACAACAAATGAAACAGTGTATAAAAAGCTGCCCACAAGTCAAATATTTTTGAAAATATACAGTTATAATATTCTTTGTAATCTTAAAGTAGATTATAATGAAGCTGAAACTGTTTTTAAAAGTTCTTAAAATTAACATTTTATTTTGTGGAAGTCAGACAGACTCAAATTTTGCCATTAAAAAAATTAATCTATTCTCTATATTTAGTGAGAGTTTAGAAAAGCCACACATCACAAACCTTTTTACATATAATGATCAAGTCAAAGATGACCTCATGCAGTTATTCCCAAAATACTCATTTACCATATTCATTTTTTGCCAGCATCAGCAACTTCATTCTAATTTATCTGGGCATGACTGACTGTTTTACATTATAGCTAGTTTAGAAGTGTTGGGGCTGAGAACACAGTACTCCAAATACGGCGCCTTGGCAAATGAGAAAACTGCAGAAGCAAAAAGGTCAATCTGACTTTCTCCTGCCTTCCCTTGTGAGAGCTGGCAATAAAGGAATTTTCAGACCTACCTCTCCTGCAAGTAGGTAATAAGACCCCAACTCTAGAGTCCTGTCCTATACCCAGGGGTCAGGAAATATCTGAACAGACAGACCTTGCTGTTCCCCCCGCCCCTCAAGACTATTATCATTAGATCATACTCTTTTTATCCAATTGTATCTCTACACAACTGTCCATTCTTCACTGAACCTAGGCATAAAAATACACAGTTTTCCTCGAGTCTTTGGATCTTCATTTCTGAAGTCTCCCATATCACATAAAACTTTGATTAAATAAATAAGTAATGCTTTTCTCATGTTGATCCATCTTGTTGTAGGACTGTCAGCTATGACCCTTGTGATAGATGAAGAAAACGCATTACTTTGTCTGCCCTACAGAAACACAAAACTATTTTTAAGTAAAACATCTGAACTCTCAATTTTTTAATTGATGAGAAAGTAAATAAACAAACACGAGAAATAAAGAAACAGCTTCATGCCAACGGTGATAAAACTATATATAGATAAAATAGCTGTATTTAATTGTTACAAAAATAATATATTTGGTTAAGGAATATAGAATTTGCAATGTTACTTAAAGTAAGAAAGATGATTTTTCTCCAGGCAGATAAAAGAATGAAAAATGTTGCAACTAAACAACAACCAGATGTCAGGTTTTCTGTCTCTTGATCCTTACATCAGAATGATACTTAATCATTCTTAAAAGTAAACTTACTTACCTGATATTTTCCTCCACCTTCAATTCTTGTATTACATGGTTTAAAGAATTTTTGTAATTTTTTCCAATTATTCCATTTCTTATAATGGTGCATTATACCATAAGCAAAAATATATAAAGTTTTGAGTTCAGTTGTGACTTTGTGACATTTGCTGTCAATTTATACTGCTGAATATTCAGTAACTATTTTAGATAGTTTATTCAACTCCTAAAATCATGTCCTGCAAGTGAACAAAGTATTTAAGACATAACATATCAGCCAATACATACAATTAATATCTTGGATCAGCAAAATAAAAACAGATAATAATTTGTACTATAGCCATTTGTATATAAAAACAAGTAAGTCAGAGAAGCAAAGTCAACCTGAAATCAACAACAACAACAAAAATATAATAAGTTGAGCTTTATCAGAGGCAATTATAAAGACCAAATTCATGAAATCAAACTAAGTAGTTACTTTGTTTACAACAGGCCAGGATTTTATAGTGTAGTCTGTGGACGCTTGAGGGGCCTAGAAAAACTTTCAGGAGGTCATAAAGGTCAAAAGGTTTTTTTATAAGACATTTATTACCTTTGCCTTTTTCATATGTTGACATTACACTGATGATAATGAGCATGAATTAAAGGGGTGGCACCAAACTGTAGTAGATTTTAATCTTTACAACCTACCACGCACTCACGGTAAAAAAAAAAAAATCTAGGTTCACTTAAGAATGCCCTTGATAAAGCAATTAAAATTAGAAATTTATGGTAACTGTTAACCCTTGAGTGTACATCTTTTTACCTTTCTCCCTGATGCCTTCTTCATGCTGAAGTACAATGGTTGTCCCAAGAAAAAGCACTTTTGAATGGTTTGCATGGTAAGTTGAACTAGCAGCTTTTTTCATGGAACAACATTTGTACTTGAAAGAACAACTGACAAACTATGGTTATTCAGGCCTGTGCATTGGGCAGATATTTTCTAAAAAATGAACAAAGTGAACCTGTGACTTCCAGGAAAAGAGATTACAGTATTTGTTGCCAATAATAAAATTTAAGCAAAAATTGTAATTTTAGAAAAATTACAACTACCTCCCTGAGCTTGACACCTTCACAACATGTGCAGACTTTTCTGAGGATATTGGTGATGATATTATCAAGTGTGATATTTTAATATTGTATAATAAAATGTGCAAAGTTTGAAAGATGTGCATAAATAAGTGAATCAATATTTTCCAGTAGACCAATGTAAGGGGTTATGAAATAATTCATAGGTACAAGATCCATTAAAAGCACAAGAGAGACCAATGGGTTTTAATGTAACAAGAGGAAAAACATTGACTGGTATAGTTTCAGGTTCCACGTTGCCATTAACATTGAAAGAGCTACCACTTGCAAGTTTTGGTTTAGTATCAAAGAAGAGTATCTACAATTATCTGAAAAGGCCATTGAAATACTTCTCTTTTTTCTAACTGCACATGGGCATGGGCTAGATTTAGGTTTTCTTTGTATACTTCAGTCAAAGCAACACAGAGCAACAGGCTGAATGCAGGAGATATGTGAATTCAAGGGGTTTTCAAATAAGCCAGTCATTAGATTTCCAAAGATGTAAAACAATGCCGATATTCTCACTGGTTTTATTTTGTTTGGTAAAATATAGTCATATTTTATAAAACATGTTAGTTGTATTAAGTTAAAGGGCTTATTAAAATTACTCTTAAATGAATTACTAAATATTTTTAAATTTCTCCATTTTAATATTTAATATTGAAAAATATTACCTAGATATAAGAGTTTTGGGGGATCTTCAATTAACAAACCTTTTACACGCTTAACTTTAAAGAGTACAAAGGGGTATTGAGTTTCAAAAAAAAGTTAATTACTGCAATAATCTTTTAGACACTGTGCCCTACCTCTTGAATGGTGATTTCTCAATTGCATCATTTGCAATGCCACTGCTACACAGCTCTCCTAAAGCCTCTGATCACATCACTTCTGCAGACCATCACAGGTCATTGGTTCTTTCCCTTGCTTATTTAACCACCTCATCTCCCTGTATTTTTCCTATGCCAGTAATATCCTTTGCCCACAGGTCTGCTTTTCATGTACTTTTTTAACGCTGCACAATCCATTCAAATGCTAACTTCTCTGCAAAACCTCTTCTTAGATACTTCTGCTGACTTCCACAGGAAGTTATCTTTTTCTGCCCTGAGCTCATTGGAAAGTTCTTTAAATCATTCTTTCACATTGCAGTATTATATAGCATGAGTATAGTTCTCTTTCTCTTTCTATTATTTTTTTAGGTTCCTGAAAGTAGCTCCCTGCCTTTCACAGTGCCTTATGTACAGCAAGCATTTTTTTATTAATTCATTTATTCAGCAAATATTAGTGATTACCCACGTCTTGGAGATTACATGATTAGATATAGAACTTTGCATCATAGCTTTTGATATTAATTACAGAAATAATTCAGTCTTGTTTTATGCAAAATTCTTCTCATATAACAACTTTAAATATCCATTCTGGCTATAGCTGTTTAGCTAATTATTACCCAATATTTTATGGATTATATTTACACAGACTTCTTTCAAGAAGTTGAATGTATATCAGATTTCTTTTTATAAGACAATATAGAAGAATAAATAAAATTTTATACAGTAATAAACCAATTTAAATATATTCTAAATGTGTCCTTCACACAAAGCAAGAGTGTACCCTTTTGACACAGCCATAGCTCTAAAAGTGTCACTCTGAGCAATTTTACTGAAATGTGATTATAACTTTGTGAATTAATATGATCAGTATAATTATTCTAAAAGTTTCTACCCTACTTTCTTTCTTTCACAGTATTTTCTTTAGGTATAGTTTCACTTTTGTTGTATACTTATTTGACTTAAGTTTGTTTCTGCCACTAAGCTCCAAGCTTATAAGGGCAAGAACATCATTACTGCTCACTATCATGACCTCAGAGCCTAACACTTTGCCTGGCACATAGTTGATTTTATATATTTGTTAAACAAATAAATATAAAGAAATACATACTCAAAGGTAACAGTAACATATGCTTTTATTATGATTTCCACAACCCCTTCTATGAATGTCATTGATCTATTTCCAATGTAATTAAATCTTCATGTTTACATTTACTAACAGATAATAAGAAGTAACACATTTAGGATAGTTAAGTCTACAAAAAGAAAAGCCATAGACAGTATACAAAATATTAGATGCATAAAATAAAGCTGCCTATTAAGCACTATAGCACATGGTTAATAATATTATGTAATTGCAATAGTGTTTGTATTCAGAATATGAGGCAACAGACAAAAAGTCTGTCAGTTTGCCTTTTATAGCAAGTTAAATATTTGTTTTGGTTACAATATTATTTTGCTTGTCAAAGTATCTTTATTCACAGGAATGGAGAAAGCTTTTGCAATAGTTTCTAAACTGCATCATCTGCCTCCAGTTTCTTACTGTCCTCTCTGCTCCTCATACAGCACTTATCTATCCTGCCATCGGAATTCCATCTTTAAAGTCTAAGTCTTATCATATGACTCCACTGCAAGGAACTCTTTGATGAGTATTGAGCCCAGTGGTTCTCAACTGGGGAGCAATTTCTCCCTCTCAGGGAACATGTGGCAATGTCTGGAGATATTTTTGGTTACCACAAATGAGGGGAGAGGGGCTGTTACTTGAATCTATTAGGTAGAGGCCCAGGAGGCTGCTAAACATTCTACATTGCACAAGAGAGCCATCCACAACAAAGAATTAACGAACCCCAAAAGTCAATAGTGTTGAGGTTGAAAAACCCTGACCAAAGGGTGAAGTCCAAAGTGGTGTGCATCTCAAGTGAAATCTTCTTACCACTCTTTCCACCTCTGGCAGATGGGATGCAAATTTGTTGCTTGAAGGACACATCTGGCAAGCACATGTTCAATTGATAGGCCATCCCTTTCTGATGCGTCAGATGCTTTCCAGTTCACAGCAACCTCCAGCTACTCCTTACTGTCTTCATCCAGCTGTCTTCACTTATTCAAGTTTCCCACCTCACCTAACACATACATCAGGTCTTGGCATAGCCCACTTCACACTCGCACAGCAGCCATGCTAGCCTAAGTTTCTCAATATGCCCTTTTATGGGTCTATGTCCTTGCATATGCTACAATATCAAACTGGAATTCCCTACCATTGTGCTTCCCAAGACCTATTTGCTTGATGAACTAATCCATGTCCTTCCAAATTCACTCCTTTCATTTACGTCTCAGCTATGTACTTTACTGTGCTTATAACAGTGTTCACACAGAGTAACGTGCTTTTGCCTTCTCCTTTCTTTAGGTCCATGCTATAATTACCATTTGTCTTTACAGCACCTAAGACAGTGCCCAGGAATGTATTTAAAATATTTTTGTTGAACTCCAGAAGTTAAAACAATTTCTAGTTCACCCTCTAGTATAGTAAATCAGACCTATCAATACATCTAATAATTATGGAATTCAAGTAAAGAATATTTTACATTATTTTTCTGTCTTCAAAGCTATGAGAGTAAAATTAATATTGCTTTCTTTTTAAATTGCAGGGATTAAAAATACAAAAAGGAAGAAAGTATCTATAGAAAAAATAAAGAACAGTTAATGTTGTTACCAGGGAAGAATACTTTTCAAAATTACTGAATTTGGGTTTGTGAAACTTTGGGTTATTAGGGATGTTTCTTTGTATTTCTCTTTATATTCTAAGCTTTGTAAAGTAACTGTGTTGCTTTTAAAATCAGAAAATAATATAAAAAGGAAAGGCATACTTATATTTACATTTTAAAGAGTAATAGTTTTTTGAGATTAAGATAATGGTTTCCTTATTATCATATCAGAATGTAAAATTGCTGATTGAGCTTTCCTTATCCTTGCTATAAAGAACAAATGGAAAAACTCACAATGTGACCATAATAATGCAAACCAGAGACATTTTATGTCTCTTCAAGCATTTTAGAAACACCTTTCAATATTCTTGGCTCTATATGAAATCTACAATGTATTTTTATTTATGCATTGTATTACATGATAAATTTATCATAAGCTAATTTATACTTCAAATATTGTAGATTTAGTTTGCAAAGTGTGCTATAATAGAAGTAGGTAAGATAACATCATATGTTGGGTACTACGTTATAATGATAGCGAGTCTTGAGCTGAATTCTATCACAACCACAAACACACATAAAAGTAGTCAAATGCCCATTATGTAAGTTTGGTCAGTTTCTAAGTCTCCATATGTTTAAGTGTTCCAACAGCAAAAAGCGGATGCAATAATATTACTGTGGCAGAATTTGACTAATCATTTAGCTAAATATCTAATTTGTATGAAGTAACAAAAATCTAATAAGGAAAACATTCTAAATCAAGGACACCATTCTAAAAAGTATGGTTTATTCAGCTTCCTAAATTCTTACACCATCTTTAAACAAGGGTAGGTATTCCTCGTCAATTCCTGCACTTAAATACCACTTATTACATTAAAAAATTATTTGTAATATTTGTTATGCTTATAAGTAACCAGCCTCTGTTGTTTATGAGATATAAAACTAGATGAATTCGTATGTTTGTTTTAGACTTCTGGTTTATAGATTTCTGAATAGATATTTCAAATGAATACAAATGACCTGTGTACGTGTGTTGTAAACTAGGACACTTCAATATTACATAATTGTCGATAAAGTAAAATTAAGATTAAAGCTAATACACACACACACACACACACACACACACACACACACACCACACATACATTCACTTTTTATAGAAGTAAACTTAAACAAATTATAAATAACATAAAACCATGACCTTTTTAATGTTGGCATGCCTTAAAAATAAGTAAATTTCAATAATAGAAATGTATATACTTAAAA
>NW_007734838.1:74462-76418 GCF_000696425.1 Galeopterus variegatus
ATTTCTTGCTAACCCCTTTCCTTTTCCCCTTTCCCACCTCTAGTAACTACAATTCTTTTCTTTCCCACTGAAAGTTCAACATATTATTGTGATTATTGTTTCTTTTTTTCTTTTTTCTTTCTTTCATTTATTTATTTATTTTATTTTTTTTTTTAGCTCCCACTTATGAGTGAGGACATGCAGTATTTCTCTCTGGCTTGTTTCACTTAACATAATTTTCTCTAAGCTCATCCATGCTGCTGTGAATATCAGAATTTAATTCTCTTTAATGAATGTGTAGTATTCCATTGTGTATATCAACCACATTTTCCTTATCCAGTCATTGTCAACAGGCATTTAAGTTGGTTCCAACTCCTGGCTTTTATAAACAGAGCTACAATAACATGGGAGTGTGAGTATCCCTTCGACATAATGATTTCCATTCCTTTGAGTATATAACCAGAAGTGGAATTTCTGGATCATGTGGTTCTATCTGTAGTTTAAGAAACTTCCATACCATTTTCCATAATGGCTGCACTAACTTATAGTCCAATCAACAGCATAGAAGCGTTCTCCTTTCTCTGCATCCTCACCAGCATTTGTTATACTCTGTCCTTTTGATAATAGCCCATCTAACTGGTGTGAGATGATATCTCAGTGTGGTTTTGATTTGCATTTCCTTGGTGATTACTTATGTTGAGCATTTTTTCATGTATTTGTTGGCCATTTGTATGTCTTCTTTTGAGAAATGTCTACTTAGTTATTTCGCCCATTTCTTAATTGGATTATTTGTATTTTTACTGTTAAGTTGTTTGAATTCCTTGTATATTCTGGATATTAATCCCTTGTCAGATGTATAGTTTGCAAATATTTTCTCTNCACATACATTCACTTTTTATAGAAGTAAACTTAAACAAATTATAAATAACATAAAACCATGACCTTTTTAATGTTGGCATGCCTTAAAAATAAGTAAATTTCAATAATAGAAATGTATATACTTAAAACTCTACTAGTGAAATAATGCCTAATAGTTAATGAGAATTTACTAATGCCATAAGTAAGTGTTTAGAATATTTTCTCGCTCATTATAGATACTCCATCAAAGTTATTAATAAATAAACTAGTATGTCAATAAATTAATTAAAAAAACACTATGCAGTCTTGTAAATACTTTACAAGTAATATCTTATGAAACCCTCCCAAAAATCCCCAGGAAGTGACATTTCACAAAGACATTTCTGAGGCCGAGACATTAAGATTTATAATATGGTGGCATTATCAAAAAATTTCTGAATATTGGAAATTTTTGTTTGCTTTTCTCCCTTTAACTCACATGCATATGCATTTATAACACATGAATTGTACAAAGGTGTTGAATGAACAAAGGTATATGGCCAGGGGGCACACACACCTGGTCTGCTGAAACATCATTAACTGGAGAAAGCTCAGAGACAAGAGCAATAGCAGGTGTCAAGACTCCCAGCAAGCACAGAAATCTACCAGATCCATAAATCAGATCCTGGAAGATAGTCCCCAAATTTGGTATGTGTGGCTTGTAAGCTAGATATTGGAGAAGGAACAGCCTCCCCTGATGTGATGGATGAGAAGTGGGTGCTGGCATACAAGCCCTGTGGTAATCCAAAATTGATTGCCTTTGTACCAGGCCACTGCTGCTTTCCACAGAGCTTGGAAGGGAGCTCCACCTGGGAAGCTGGCAAGCAAAGGATTAGCCTTGGACAAATTAACCCTTAACTCACAAAATGAAATATTTGTCTTATTGAAACTAATTGATTATATTTATTTGTGGAGTACAGAGTTTAATATCAATACCTGTGTACAATGTGTGATCATCGAATAAGGATAATTAGCATATTCATGATTACAAAATGTAACCATTCCTGTGTCATTAACAGATTTCTTGCTAACCCCTTTCCTTTTCCCCTTTCCCACCTCTAGTAACTACAATTCTTTTCT
>NW_007734838.1:77860-81498 GCF_000696425.1 Galeopterus variegatus
ATATTCTGGATATTAATCCCTTGTCAGATGTATAGTTTGCAAATATTTTCTCTCATTCTGTTGGTTGTCTTTTCACTCTGTTGATTGTTTGCTGTTAGAAGTTTTTGAGTTTGATATAATCCCATATTTTCATTTTTTTCTTTTGTTTCCTGTGCTTTTGAGGTCTTATTCATAAAGTCTTTTCCCAGTCCTACATTCTAAAGCGTTTCCCCTGTGACTTTTTTTAGGGATTTTATAGTTTCAGGTCTTATATTTCAGTCTTTAATTTATCTTCAGTTGGTTTTGGTATATGGCAAGATGTCTGGGTTTAGTTTCATTCTTCTACACATGTATATCTAGTTTTTCCAGCACCATTTACTAATGAGGCTGTCTTTTCCCAAATGTATGTTCTTGGTTCCTTTGTCAAAGATCAGTTGGCTGTAAGTCTGTGGGTTGATTTCTGGGTTCTCTATTTTGTTCCAATGGTCATGTGTCTTTTTTTGCTGGTACCATGTTGTTTTGGTTACTATAAATTTGTATAATTTTAAGAAAGGTAGTGTCACGTCTCTGGCCTTATCTATTTATTTATTTATTTTGCTCAGGATTGCTTTGGCTATTCAGGATCTTTTTCTGTTCTGCATAAATGTTAGGATTGTTTTTTCTCTTTCTGTGAAGAATGTCATTGGTATTTTGATTGGGATTGCATTGAATCTGTAGATTGCTTCAGGTAGTATGGACATTTTCACAATGTTAATTTGTGAGTTTTATTTCTTTCTCAGACCTGATTGCCCTGGCTAATATTTCCAGTACTATGTTGAATAGGAGTGGTGAGAGTGGACATCCTTGTCTTGTTCCTATTCTTTATAGAAAAGCTGTCAGCTTTCCCCATTCAGGATGATGTTGGTGATNCTTGTTCCTATTCTTTATAGAAAAGCTGTCAGCTTTCCCCATTCAGGATGATGTTGGTGATGGGTTTATCATATATGGCTTTTATTGTGTTGAGATACTTTCCTTCTAAGCCTGTTTTGTTAAAAGTCTTTATCATAAAGGGATGTTGAATTTTGTCAAATGCTTTTTCTGCATCTATTGAGACAATCATATCATCTTTGTCCTTGAATTTGTTGATGTGGTATATCACATTTATTGATTTGTATATGTTGAAACATCCTTGCATTCCTGGGATGAATCCCATTTGATCATGATGTATAATCTTTTTAATGTGATATTTTATTCTTTTTGATAACATTTTGTTGAGGATTTTTGCATCTATGTAGTTTTCTTTTTTGTTTTTGTGTCTTTCTCTGATTTTGATATCAGGGTGATGCTGGCCTCATAGAATGAGTTTGGGAGAATGGCTTCTGTTTCAATTTTTGGGAATAGTTTGAAGAAAACTGGTATTAATTCCTCTTTAAAGCTTTGGTAGAGCTCAGCAGTAAAGCCATCAGGTCCTGGGGGCCTCATAGAATGAGTTTGGGAGAATGGCTTCTGTTTCAATTTTTGGGAATAGTTTGAAGAGAACTGGTATTAATTCCTCTTTAAAGCTTTGGTAGAGCTCAGCAGTAAAGCCATCAGGTCCTGGTCTTTTGTTTATTGGGAGACTGCTGATTACTGCTTCATCCTTGTTGCTCATTAATGGTCTGTTCAGATTTTCTATTTCTTCCTGGTTCAGTACTGTTTGTTTACATGTGTCCCAAAATTTACTCATTTCCTCCAGGTTTTCAAATTTGTTGGAGTATAGTTGTTTGCGATAGTCTCTAATGATTCCTTGTATTTCTGTGGTATCAGTTGTAAGGTCTCCTTTTTCATTGCTCATTCTTGTTATTTCTGTCTTCTCTATTCTTTTTTCAGTTAGTCTAGCTAATGCTTTGTTTATTTTGCTTACCTTTTCAAAAAAAACACAACTTTTAGAGTCTTTGATCTTTTGTATCATTCTTTTGGTCTCTATGTCATTTAGTTCTGCTCTGATCTAATTTCTTTCCATCTACTAGTTTGGGGACTACATTGTCCTGATTTGTCTAGTTCTTTGAGATTTAACATTAGATTGTTTATGTTAAGTCTTTCTGTTCTTTTGATGTAAACATTTATTGCATTAAACTTCCCTTTTAGTACTGCTTTTGCAGTTTCCCATCAATATTAGTAAGTTGTGCTTATATTTTTATTTGTTTCAAGGAATTTTTGATTTCCTGATTTATTATTTTTATTATTATTATTTTTGACCCGCTAGTTGTTTAGGAGCACATTGTTTAATTTTCATGAATTTGCAGTTTCCAAAGTAGTGTTTGTTGTTAATTTCTAATTTTATTTCCTTCTGGTCTGAAAATATACTTCATATGATTTCAAACTTTTTAATTTGTTGACAGTTAGTTTGTGGCCTGACATGTGGTCTATCCCAGAGAATGATCCATGTGCTGATGAGAAGAATGTATATTCTGTCATTGTTGGATGAAAAGTTCTGCATATGTTTGTCAAGTCTATTTTGTCTAAAGTGCTGTTTAAATCCAATATTTCTCAGCTAATTCTTTGTCTAGATCATGTGTCCAGTGCTGACAGTGACATGCTAAAGTCCCCAACTATTATTGTGTTAGGGTCCATCTCTTCCTTTAGATCCAAAACCAGTTGCTTTATATATCTGAGCTTTTTAATATTCAGTGCATACACATTTATAATTGTTACATTTTCTTGCTGCATTGATCTTTTACATTATATAATGTCCTTCTTTGTCTCTTTTTACACTTCGTGATTTAGTCTACTTTATCTAAGTATGGCAACTCCTGCTTGTTATTGATTTCCATTTGCATTGAATATCTTTTTACATTCCTTCCCTATTAGTCTATGTGTTTCTTCATATTAGTCTATGTATGTCATATTGGTGAAGTGAGTTTCTTGCAGACAGCATATAAGTGGGTCTGGCTTTTAATCCATTCACTGAGTCTTTATCTTTTAAGTGGAGAATTTAATCTATGTACTTACAAGGTTATTATTGGAAAGTATTGTGCTGTCATTTTATTAATTTTTATGACTGTTTTATATTTCTTTTGTTCCTTTCTTTCCCTTTCATTGTTTGTCTTTGCTGTTTTGTATTTTCATGGAGTGATAACATTTTCTTTCTCTTTCTCTTTTGTGTTTCTGTTCTACCAGCAGTTTTTCGTTTTACCTTTTTTTATGTATTTATGTTGATATATATTGCTCTTTTGATTCCAGATGGAGGGCTCCCTTGTTGAAGGGGTGGTCTTCTAGTGGTGAAGTCCCACAATTTTTGTCTATCTGGGAAAGATACTATTTCTCCTTCACTTCTGTAGGAAATTTTTGCTGGATATAATATCCTCGATTGGCATTTTTTTTTTTTCTTTTAGCACTTTGAATATGTCATCTCATTTTCTCCTGGCCTGTAGGGTTTCAGCTGAGAAGTATGCTGTTAGTCTGATGAGGATTCCCTTAGAGGTGATTTGACATTTTTCTCTTCCTGTTTTTACAATTCTTTGTCTTTGACTTTTGACAATTTGACTATAACGTGTCTTGGGGAGGTCATTTTGGTGTTGAAAGTGTTTGGGGAACTGTGAGATTCTTGGAATGTTGAGAGTATACCTCTCCCAATACTTTCAAAATTTTCAGCTATTATTTCATTAAATAGACTTCCAATGCCTTTTCCTTTCTCTTCC
>NW_007734838.1:82868-84421 GCF_000696425.1 Galeopterus variegatus
GCATTGGTACTAGTGGGCTCACTGCATCAGGCAGACTTCTGAGCTCCTAGATTAGGAGGGCGTGGATTCAGGTATCTGGCACAAGGGAGAACATAGAACCTGCTTGCTGTCCACTGGGGCGGGAGCTGAACACTGGTTTGGGTGAGGCTCTGAGTACTGGGGAAGGTGGGAGGAGGGCATGGATACAGATGACTGGCCTGCTGTCCCTACTCTCCACTGGCATGACAGTTCCCCTATATTGATCTCCTGTGGTGATGGAGGTATGTATCCAGGCAGCTGGCACTCTCCCCCAACACTTGTCACTAGGATGGGCAGGGCTTCTGGGTCAACAGGACTCTGATTCCCCAGATCCTATTCTAAAATGGTGACACCAAGCAGCATCCTGGGACTGAGGGAGAGGAGGAGACTCTACATGTAGTTCTCCTCTCGTAAAATACAGTCTTGTAGGCTCTTAGCCACTCCACACACTGGCATCACTGTCAACAAAGGCTGTGCAGTTACCTTGCAGCCTGATTTGCAGTTATCTATGGTGGGGCATTGGCCACTGCTCCCTCTCTGCCTACCTTGTCCCAGTAGTGCAGGTCTCCACTCTATGTGCCAGTCCTAGTAGGGAGTTTCTCTTATCCTTCTCTGTTTCTGTCTCAAGTTTCCAGGTCTTGTGGGGATTTCCTCACTGTTTAGCTGGATTCCATTATTTTCTCCTACACAGTCTAATCTTCATATGAGTATCCATTTGTTGCTTTGGACTTTCCTTGCAATAGAGGTGAAAGCTGGCTGCCTCTATTCAGCCATCTTGCTGTGAGTCCCGCTGGTTTTCTCAAAATTAAATCTTAATAATGACTCAATATTTATTGAGCAGTTAATTTACCAGTGCTAAGTGCCTGGNAGAATTATTATTATTATTATTATTATTGTATTTCACTGTTATTTCTATCTATTTTTTCATCCAGCATGTTGAGTTTCTTTAATATTGCCATTTGGGATTTGAGATTCCTCTTCATGCAATTCACCAGTTTCCTGTGGTTTGGGATCTGGTATTGGATCTGTAGTCTTCTTTGGGGGGTGTCATGCTTCCTTATTTTTTCGTGCTTCTCATATCTCCATGTTGATGTCTGGGCATCTGGTGGTATAGTCACTTTTTAAAATTTTGGAGTATTTTTTGAGGTGAGAGACTCTTACCTGTAGAAGTGTTTTATAATGACAGGTTGGGCTTCATAGGCTTGTGGGTAAGTGCAGTGGTATGTGCTGGCTCGCTCCCTGCACTTTCTCCACTGGTCCTGTGGGACACTTTGTCAGATAGGACATTGGGCTCCCAAGGAAGGTGGCAAGGATCTAGATAGCTTGCACACCCCTGGCACACTCTGCATTGGTACTAGTGGGCTCACTGCATCAGGCAGACTTCTGAGCTCCTAGATTAGGAGGGCATGGATTCAGGTATCTGGCACAAGGGAGAACATAGAACCTGCTTGCTGTCCACTGGGGCGGGAGCTGGACACTGGTTTGGGTGAGGCTCTGAGTACTGGGGAAGGTGGGAGGAGGGCATGGATACAGAT
>NW_007734838.1:84474-86093 GCF_000696425.1 Galeopterus variegatus
AATTTTGAATCTGAAAGCAAAAGGATTTACCCCCATAACAAAACCTTCATTAAAAAACAAATTCAAAGTAATTTAAATGGGATTTGCAAACCTCCAGGTTATATATTTCTCATGAAATCCAATTAAATCAAATAAATACAAATCCTGGGCAAATGTTAAGAGTTTAGTCTATTCTATTCAGTTGAATAATACCAAATTTATTAGAGCAGGGGTTTTCAACTTTTATTAGCCAGTTACTTCTGAAAGGAATTTGTAAAACTATGTACTTTATTACTAATAGAGTTTGGGTATGTTGTACCCCCAAAGCTCGTGTCAAAATCTAATCCCCAATGTGGCAGTGTTGGGAGCTATTTGGGGGTGGATCCCTCATGAATAGATTAATGCCTGAGTTCTCCTTCTATTAGTTCCTGTAAGAGCTGGTTGTTTAAAAGGTTGTTTAAAAGGACCCTGACACCTTTCCTCTCTCTCTCTGCTTATACCTGCCAGCTTATTCCCGCCGGCTGCCCTGCATCTTTCTACCACAAGTAGAAGCAGCCTGAGTCCTATGCCAGATGCAGCTGTCCTGGAATCATGAGCCAATCAAACCTCTTTTCTTTATAAATTACCCAGTGTCAGGTATTCTATTATAAGCAAAAGAAACAGACTAAGACACTTACATATTTTTAGCTGAAAATACTTCATAAATTTAAATGCCATCAAGGGAAGTGATTTCTGAATTTGATAAATATTGACTTTTTAACATAAGAAATTCACTTTTAGAAAATAAATAAAAAATGAAATGAATGGTTCTAAACACCATAGGTATGTAATTCCCATTATCATATATTTTTAAAATTCTAATATCATAATTTAAAATTATGAAAAAGTTATGTTTTGGCATTCTTCTCTTTCACATTGTTATTTTCTCTTGAACTCATATTTCCAGTTCACTTCTCTGGTAGAATGTTATCCTAAAATTTGTTTTCATGCCTGAAATAAATGTATTGATTACCCGTCATATTTCTCTGAAATGAAAATATAAATCAACATTTGCTATTCTCGTATGATCCCCAAATGCTCACATTTTCTTCTGAAATAAGTTATTACAAATATTACTGATAGACTATTGACTGAAACATGATAAATACATCACATTTTGATGGATAATTTAAAAATTGATCTCAGTTCAATGAAAGATTTTTTTCATGAGTCGTTTTATGTATCCTTAGATAACTATAACTTACTGCTAGATTCAGACTGTGTTCAACATTGATCCCATTCCTATTTTTTAAAAAATGTTAGCATTGATGATCATTTCAAAAGTATATTGGAAATCAAGAAAAATTGTATAGCTATGTCTCTCAATTATTTGAATTCCTTCTTAGTTATGTACAGTACTAACTGAAGAAGTTAATTTTAATCAGAAGATTAGGCAACTCTTCAATTTTGTTGCCTACAAAAATTAGAAACAACTAGACATTAATAGGATTTACATTTACGATGGCGATGGGTCTGGAGCGGCCGTGCCAGGAGACAGCGCAACCCTGAGAAGTGTGCACTGTGATACCAGAGTACTATTTGCATTTCCAAGAGCAACAAAAAATGAATAAATCTTTCAACAACGAACCTACAAAGAACAA
>NW_007734838.1:86545-86840 GCF_000696425.1 Galeopterus variegatus
TGATGCCGAAAAAGCATTTGATAAAATCCAACACTCATTCATGACAAAGTCCCTTTATAAAGTAGGCAACCTGAATTGATTATTATGTCCCATCACCGAAACCTCCCTCCCTCCTCCCTCTCACCCCTCCCACCCAAGTGTGTCCCCTCCATTTGCTTGTTGTAAGAACTTCAAAAAAATTGTGGTTGTTATATCTTCCTCTCCCCGCCCTGGTTTTTTTTGGGGTTTTTTTTTTTGTTGTTGTTGTTGTTTCCTGAACAGAAAGTATCTCAACATAATCAAAGCCATATATAAT
>NW_007734839.1:0-6408 GCF_000696425.1 Galeopterus variegatus
GGTGGGATCAATCTCCTGCCCCAAATTTAATTCAGATGTTGAGATTCATAATGCTACATATTCACCAACTCTCCTTTAGTTTCTCTCTCAGGCCACTTTTGGAACTGCTTCAGAGTTTTCCTTTTCTACCCAAAAGCCTTATTATAGGAAGAATAAAACTTTTAAGACCCTACCTATTGGTTCAAGCAATTGTATGAGTAAAAATAATCCACTTAAGTAATGGGTGAGAGAGAGGATGAGACATGAGAAAGGCGATGGATCACCCTGAAATGCTTTTATAGTCACATGCTCAGGTGTTTTAATTTATTTTGAGAAATACTTAGAAAATGTTATAGACATAATGTTAGCAAGATAGTAAAACAGGAAGCCATGTACCCTCCTTTTCCCCATGGACACATTGAGTCAACAATAATACCAGTATGTTTCTCATGTGAGAAACTCAAGAGCTAGTTGAGAAGTTTCTGCATAATGGGTGAGCCACATTAAAGTAAGTAGAAAAATGAGACATCCTTTTGCCATAATCTCTACTCCTTGCACAGTGACATATGATTGGGATAAAAGCACCTGCTCACAACTTCTTCCTGGGAAGGAAAGGAAAGAATTGGACCATTTTTCCCCATGGACACATTGAGTCAACAATAATACCAGTATGTTTCTCATGTGAGAAACTCAAGAGCTAGTTGAGAAGTTTCTGCATAATGGGTGAGCCACATTAAAGTAAGTAGAAAAATGAGACATCCTTTTGCCATAATCTCTACTCCTTGCACAGTGACATATGATTGGGATAAAAGCACCTGCTCACAACTTCTTCCTGGGAAGGAAAGGAAAGAATTGGACCATACATGTGAAATTTTTATTTTGGGAAGCTTCCTGATGCAATGGTTTCTTTCTTACATATATCACAACACTGAGAGGATTCAGCATACACTGAATGCTTAGGGGCACACAGTGGTTTGACCTAGCAAGCTAGTCCTAGTCAGAGCCTTTTGCCCTGGCTCAGTGTAGAGCAAGCAGCCAAAATGAAGCAAAACAAAACAAAGGTCCAAGCACCTTCCTGGGGAGGAATGAAAGGAACTAGACCATATATCCAATGCTCTGATATTTCCAAGGGCTGTCTGAGGCATTGGCTTCTGTCTTACCTGTCTTGGAGTACTGAAAGGACCCAACATATTTGAAATGCCTGAGAACCACTGAGAAGAAAGACAGCATTTTTCTCTAGCACACTAGCAATCACCACAGTCTCTTCCCCTAGCTCGGTGTAGAGGAAGTGGGTGAAAAATCACAAAACCCAGATTATTCCTGGGGAAGGAAAGAGTTGGACTGCACGTTAAATGTACGATCTTTTCCAAAGCTGCCTCAGTGACTAGCTTCTGTCTCTCTTATCTCAGAGCACTGATGGAACCTGGAATACTGCAGAAACCTGGGGGCCGATAAAAGCAAAGTCAGTGGTTTGGACTAATGTGAAGATTTGAGAGGTCCCCAAAATCTGTGGCTGGGCTGATTGTGTGGGTCTAAGACGACCCTGTCACTAATGCACAGATACCAACACAGAGAGACAAAAAAATGAAGAAACAGATAAATATGTTCCAAACAAAGAAACAACATAAATCTCTGGAAACCAACCCTAATGAAATAGAAATATCTGACACTCAATTCAAAATAACCATTATAAAAATACTCGACAAAATCCATAGAACAATGTGTGAACAAAGTAAGAATTTCAACGAAGAGATAGAAAATATAAAAAAGTAGCAAACAGAAAACATAGAGCATAAAAATACAATAATTGAATGGAACAAATCAGTAAAAGGGTTCAACAGCAGACTGGATCTAGCAGAAGAAAAGATCAGTGAGCTCACAGACAGATCACTAAAAATTATCACTCAGAGAACCAGAAAGAAAAAGAATGAAAAAAGAGTAAAGAATGCTTAAGGAGCTTATATGACATCATCAAGTAGATCAACCTACACATTACACATGTCACAGAAGAAGATGAGAGAGAGGGATAGAGTCAAAAGATTATTCAAAGAAAAATTGGCTGAGCATTTCTCAAATCTGGGAAAGAAATTGGATATCTGATTCAGGAAGCCCAACACACTACAAATAAGATAAACCCAAAGACATCCACACTGAGGTGTATTATAACCAAATTCTCAAAAGACAAAAAGAGAATTTTGAAAGCAGCAAGAGTGAAGCAACTTGTCGTGTAGAAAAGTACTAATACTTACAAATTTATCAACATATTTCTCAGCAGAAATATAGCAGGCGATAAGAAAGTGGAATGATACATTCAAAGTGCTGAAAGAAAAAAGAAAAAAAACCCTGTAAACCAAGAATGCTATACCTGACAAGGTTGTCCTTCACAAATGAAAGAGAATTAAAGAATTTCCCAGACAGGCAAAAGCTGAAGGAGTTCATCACCACTAGAACTGCCTTACAAGTCATGTCAAAATAAGTTCTACAGCTTGAAATAAAATGATGCTAAGCAGAAATATGAAAGGACATGGAAATAAAAAAAAAAAAACACTGGTAAAGGTAAATATGTAGACAAATACAGAATACCATCATATTGTAATGGTGTTGGGTAAATCATCTTGAATTCTAGTATGAAAGTTAAAAGATAAAGGTTTTAAAAATAACAATAATGCTATTGTTTGTCCCCACCAGTGCTCATGTTGAAATATGATCTCTGATGTGGCAGTGTTGGAAAGTGAGTTCTAGTTGGAGGTGTTTGGGTCATGGAGTGGATCCCGCAGGAATAATTTAATGCCCCCATAGGGAATAAGCAAGTTCTCATGGGAATGGATTATTTCCTGCAGGATAGAGTTGTTAGAAACGGTCTGGCTTCCTTGGTTTTTCTGTCTTGCTTCCTCTCTTGCTATGTTATCTCTTGCACATACCAGCTCCCTTTACATTTTTCACCATGAATGGAAGTAGCCTGAAGCCCTTGCTAAATGCAGCTGTCACAGAATCAGGAGCTGAATGACATCTCTTTATAAATTACCCAGTCTCAGATATTCTGTTATGCAATATAAATGAACTAAGACATGTAAGTATAAAAATATATACACAATATAAATTATATGTAAATTTTGACATCAATAACAAATTGAGTGTAAAGAAGGAGAATTAAGAGTAGTTTCTGTATATGACTGAAGGTAAATTATAAGCTTAACATAGACTGTTATAACTATAAGTTGTTTTATGTAAGCCCCATGGTTACCCGAATGAAAATGCCTATAAAATGTATACAAGTGAAAAAGAAAATGAAATCAAAGGCTATCAATAAAAAAAATAAAAGTCAATGAAACATGAAAGAAGACAGCAGGAGAGGATAAAAGGCAAAAGAACTAAAGAAAAACAGAAGAAAATGAACAAAATGAAACAAACAAAGATAAAAACAAAACATACCAGAATTTGATGAGGCCATAATTACCTTGATACCAAAGCCAAATAAAGAAACCATAATAAATAAATAATAAATAGATAGATAGATAGATAGATACTGATTAGTGTCCCTGATCTACATAAATGCAAACTTCCTCAGCAAAATGCCAGCAAACGAAGTTTAACAGGTAAAAAAAGGAATCATACATCATGACCAAGTGGGAAGCAGGACTGTGTCTTATTCACTTTAGGTTGCTATAACAGAATACCATAAACTGGGTTGCTTCAACAACAGACATTATTTCTCATAGTTTAAGAGGCTTGGAAGCCCCAGATCATGATGCCAGCATGGTCAGCAGCTCTCCTGGTGAGGGCCCTCTTCCTGGTTTGCCAATAGATGTCTTTTTCCTATGTTCTCAGATGGCAGATAGCAAAGTGAGAAACAAGTTCTCTCATATTTCTTCTTGTGAAAGCACTAGTTCCATTATGAGGACTCAACTCTCATGACCTAATTAGCTCCAAAAGGTCCCAACTCCAAATGTTAAGAATTAGGGTTTCAACAACTGAATTTGGTGTTGCTGGCTAGGGACACAGAATGCAGTTCATAACAGAAGAACATCTGAAAATCAATTAACATGATACACCACATTAACAAGATAAAGGACCAAAAACACATGATCATCTCAATAATTTCAGAAAAAAAAGATGTGAAAAAATTCAACACCCTTCTATTAATAACTCTCAATAAGCTAGGAATAGAAGAAAATTACCTCAACATAATAAAGACCATATTTGAAAAGCTCACCACTAGCATACTCTGTGGTGAAAAACTCAAAGATATTCTCTAAGATTAGAAACAAGGAAAGTATTCTCACTGTAGGAATACTGGTCAGCACTCACACTATGCTTGTGGCCTTCAGAGCTCTGGCTTCAATAGTCACGATCTTTCTCCTGCACAGGTTGCTTAACAATTGAGGAAGAAAACATAACAGAATGCTATTCTTGTGTAAGATGAGGGGAATGATGCCAGTAACCCAAAAGATCAGCAATAGTAGGATGCAAGGCATCTGGGAATCTTCCATTTCTGCAGCCTTTTTCTCTTTGGCATTGCTCCACTTTAGTTCCTAAGTCCCTTATAAGCTTCAACTCCTCTCCCACCCCCACGGGTTGCAGAGAAAGAAGCTATGCAGCACAGGGATCAATAGTCTGCTAAATCCATTCCCTGTAGGTAAGTAAATACATGTCAATAATAATAACAATAAGCTCCTTGAAAACCATATGGAGTTGCCTGCTTTATTCTTTGGTCTCAGGATACCTTCTCATTTTGGTGGGCATTTTACTATTAGCTCACACTTGGACACTCACTCTTGCTACTTCTATTCAACATGGCACGGGAAGTCATAGAGCAGTTAGGCAAGAAAAAGAAATAAAAGGCATCTAAATAGCGAGGGAAGAACTAAAATTATCTCTTTTTTATAGATGACACGATCTTATATGTAGAAAACCCCAAAGACTCCACAAAAAAACTGTTAGAACTAATAAATGAAATCAATAAAGTTGTAGGATACAAAACCAATATACAAAAACCAGCTTTGTTTTTACCTACTGACAATGAACTATCTGAAAAGGAAATTAAGAAAACAATTTTATTTAAAATAGCATCAAAAAATAATACTTAGGAACAAACAACTAAGGAGATGAAAAACTGTACACTGAAAACTATAAAACATTGATGAAAAGAAATAAGAAGACACAAACAAACAGAAAAAAATCTCAAGTCCATGAATTGGAAGACTTAATACTGTTAAAATGTCCATACTACTCAAAGCAATACAAAGATTCAATGCAATTCTAATCAAAATACCATTAGCATTTTTCACAGAAAAGTAAAGTCAATCCTTAAATTAATATGAAATCACAAAGAACCTTGAATAGTCAAAACAATATTGAGAAATATACTGGATATATTACACTTCCTATTTTTAAAATATATTAAGTTTGCAGTAATTAAAACTATATGGTACAGACATAAAGACAGATATATACACTAATAGAGCAAAATAGAAAGCCCACAGTAAACCTACCTAGATATAGTTAACTGATCCGACAGGATGCCTAGAATACACAATAGGAAAAGGATAGTTTCTTCAACAAAAGGTCTTGGGAAACTAGATCGCCACATTCAAATGAATAAAATTGGAACCTTATCTTATACCATACACAGAAGTCAACTCAAATTTGATAAAGGCCTTAAATATAAAGACCAAAAACTATAAAACTCCTAAAAGAAAACTAGGGGGAAGTCTTCATGACATTGCTCTGGACAATGATTTCTTGGATATGGCACCAAACACACAGGCATTGTAAGCAAAATTAGACAAGTAGGACTAAATCACACTAACAAGTTTCTGTACAGCAAAGGTAATAATCAACAGAATAAAAGGCAACCTTTGGGATGGGAGAAAATATTTGCAAACATTATATCTGATAAGAGTTAATATACAAAATATATAAGGAACTCTTTCAACTCAATAGCAAAAAACATATAACCCTATTAAAAAATTGGCAAAGAACTTAGACATTTCTCTAAAGAAGATATACGAATGGCCAACAGAAATATGAAAATATACTCAACATCACTAATCACTGTGAAAATGCAGACCAAAATTACAGTAAAAGATTACCTCTCACCTGTTAGGATGGAATATTTTAAAACAACAAAATATAACGTGTTAGTAAAGAAATTGAAACTCTTGGACACTGTTGATGGGAATTCAAAATGTTATAGCTGCTATGGAAAACATTATGGAGGTTCCTCAACAGGTTAAAACTGAAATACCTTATGACCCAGCAACCCTACTTCTTTATCCCAAAGAATTATAAGCAGGATTTCTGAAAGATATTTACACTTGGGGTTGGCCAGTTAGCTCAGTTGGTTAGAGGATGGTACTGATAACACCAAGGTCCAGGGTTTGATCCTTGTACCAGCCAGCCACCAAAATAAATAAATAAATAAATAAA
>NW_007734839.1:6992-81308 GCF_000696425.1 Galeopterus variegatus
GTTTGATCCTTGTACCAGCCAGCCACCAAAATAAATAAATAAATAAATAAATAAATAAATAAATAAAAAGGTATTTACATTCCTATTTTCAGTTTGCACCATTACTCAAAATTCCCAAAGTATGGAAACAACCGAAACATCCAGGGATTACTAAATAGATCATGAAAATGTGATATATACATACAATGGAATATGACTTACTTTAGCAAAAGAAATCCTGCCATATGCAACAGTATGAATGAACCTTAAAGACATTCCTCTAAGAGAAATAAGCCAGCCACAGAAGGACAAATATTGGCAATTTCATTTATATGAATCATCTAAAATAGTCAACACATAGAAGCAGAAAGTGGAATGGTGGTTACCAATGGGTGGAGGTAGTTGGAAATAGGGAATAGTAATACTATCAATACTGTATTGTACACATAAAAATTTGTTATGTGATTAGGTATCATGTGAGGTGCTCTTACCACAATTTAAAAAATCAACCAGGAATATATACAATAAAAAGACTATCAGAGGGCAAAAAATAAGTTATAAAATTTGTCTTTATAAAGAAGTTATAAAGTTATAAAGAAGTTTATAAAGTTATAAAGGGATGAATAAGAGAAAACACATTTGAAGAAGATATTTCTTCTTCGTGAGTAAAGTGCAAATTGTATTAGGCAGGTTGGTAACAAATTCTCTTCTCTACCTATGAATCATTTAGAACCAGAATTAGAATCATGTTTGTAGTAATGGAAACGAATACACATGGGAAATTACTGGTATTGTTAAGTTTTGAAAGGTGAAATGAAATTAGAAATTGAAAATAACTCTGAGGTTAAGAGCCTAGAGTAGGAGAAGGCATTCATTATTTAGAAACTATAATCCAATAATAATCTTGATATGTAAACAAAGAGAAATACAATTTAATGTCAGATAATTTTAGCCTCGATGATAACTGTATAGTTTCTATATTAAATAGGGCAATAAATACTAGTTTAATTGTTTCATTCCCCAAGTAATAAAAACCCTAACAATTTGAAGAATAAAAATGTTCTTAATTTTCCAATTATTTATCTTATTTAATTTTTCACAACATTTATATTTGCATCAAGTCTAAAGGATGTATTGCTTTTCCATAATATGCAAAAAATATGCAGAGTTTTCTATATTCAAAAGATCATTGATAACACATAGGATGATAAACTCAATTTTCCATTAATAAAAATAAGAAGACCATTTTAAAATTATAACTATGTAAATAATATAATAAATACACTAAATTAGTTAGGCTGCCAGCAGTTAACTTCCACTAAGTTGTGTGAATGCTTCAGATATTTAGGACTGGTGAAGGATGGTCAATGTAACATAATTCATATGAGTTCAGGGAGTAAATGGCACAAGGACTTGCAAATTAATGTTCTTTCGTGTACCAGGCAAATACTTATCATCAGAGAATATTTTATTTTCCTCAAGTATGAAAGTTCTAAATTGTTGATGCCTTCTGAATTTATACTCTTGAGAAATATTCAATGTTAACCACAAGTATGCAAGGAGGAGGAGCTTGACTCCATGTACATTCCAAAAAATGACAGAGGCAAATATTATTGTTAGTCTTCCCTGGGAAAATCCTCTCACCTTTAAAACTCACTTATTTCACTTTTCCCTATTTTTACTAAGCCCTATGAACATTTCCAAATGCCTTGACGGAAAAAAAAAAGGGTAGGTAAGAAAATCTGTATGTTTGTGGCTATTATACAATGGATTAGGAAAGGCAAAAAATCTTATTTCTAAATAGCAAGTGGTGTATTGGGAAAGAAAGCAGAGAAAAAATTCTTGAGATTAATACAATAAAAGGTGATGGAAATGACTTTGAGTGTTTACATTAGCAAAGCTTGATATTTCCCAGATTTAGTCTTTAATTCTTTCATGTTTCTGTCTCAAACAATGGGAACCAAGTTGGAGGTAACCAAGCTCAGAGAGCAGTGACTGGCAAGTAAGGAGAAAGAAAAACATGTTTCCCTGATTACTGTGTTAAACTTGTTAATTTTTTTTTTTTTTTGAGAAATTTTGTAGTTAACCCTTATAAAAATTAATGGTATCTGTGGTTAAGAATACGGAGTCAGACATTCTGAGTCTTAGGAGAGCACTTCAGCAAGTTTCTAACTCTGTGAAGGTGAACAAGTTGTCCAGTCTTTCTACGATGCAGTTTTGTTCTTTATGGAACTGAGGTGATATAGCACCTTCATCACAGAATCAAGAGCAGTAACTGATGTGTTTATCAAAGAGCTCCCTATGTCCTTCGTACTTAATACATGCTAGTTATTAACATTAACTGCAGATGCCTCCCATTACTTAGGATTGCTTGGACACCTACCACCACTTACAATACAGCTGAACTTTTATAATGTGACAATTCATATGTTGTAATAGTGTTTTCATTTTTATGTTGTAACAGTATATTTAGAGTTCTGAGAATGAAGAGATACTGAATAATTTTCAAGGCAATGTCATATTTTCTATATCACACCATCCTCATAAAATAGCCCAATGCTAGGTCAAGCCAATCATATCACCACTTGACCACATATTAACGGGGGAGGCAGAGTACAGTGATTACACACTATCAATCACCTAGCTATTGGCACAATATCCTCTGATAATCTTCTACTGGCTAACTAATAACCAGGCTGATTAATTGTTACTGTTCTCAAAACTGTACAAACCATTCAGATACCACTGAAAATTGTTAGTAATCGAATCCCTTCTGAGAGAAATTCTGTTTTTCCTTGTGTTCAATAGATCTAAATACAGAGACAGCTATATTAACAATGTTTCTTGTCGGTTAGGTGGCTATTTTATGAGACTTCATCAAGCTGGAGTCTGGGCTTTGTGGCATAGCTGCTCTCATTGGTAAAGATCACACAGCACTGTTTATGACTTGTGGCCCCTTTTTCACTAACTTAGGAGGCCTAACAGCCATTGAATTTTCTTTCTAGATACCACTGGTAAAATCATATAGTGTTGCACATTTTATTTTCTTAGAATCTGGTCAGGTATCATAGTCCTGCCTGTATTTTGCAGACTGCCGTGCAAAGGGGCACAGGAAGTCAGGTTGTACATGCGTAGTAAAGCAAACTCTGAGGTCATTGCCTATTATTAAGGTTCCTGCCTCTTTCAATGAGCCCTGGAATTAATTTGTAACAAATTTCTGTTATTGTTAACAGTCCTTTATTTGAGAAATACTCAGTTGAAATATATTTGTTTTGAAACAAACATTCTCAACTATATTAATTACATAACAAGACAAGTTTTCTTCCTCTATGAGATAAAAATATTAACCCTGCAAATCGTTTATCAAGAGAACATTTAGATTTGTAATTAAAAGTTAGGAATTTAATATCTATTCTTTTTATAACTTGTAGACAAGTCATTTTACTTCTTTGAGTCTCAATTTCTTCTGTAAAACTGAGATATGTGGAAGAATAGTGACATATGTGTACCTACAATGGTTCTTCAAAAAGTTTGTGGAAAAATTGAACTAAAAGATAATATGAATCTTTCCATTAACTTTCTGAAGACCCCTCATATTTTATAAATTAAAAAGAAATAACTATTTTAACTGAAATATTAATAAAAATGAATTAAATGATTTAATCCAAAGAAACTTTCATTCTCAGGTTTTACCCATGAAAATGATTTTTTTTTCAGTGATGTGTTTCTCTCTACAATGCTGATGTGTGAAAGGGAGATTTAACTTTCTCAAAATCATTATAATTCTCTAATGTATGAATTAAATGATTTAATCCAAAGAAACTTTCATTCTCAGGTTTTACCCATGAAAATGATTTTTTTTTTCAGCGATGTGTTTCTCTATACAATGCTGATGTGTGAAAGGGAGATTTAACTTTCTCAAAATCATTATAATTCTCTAATGTATTAAATAGAAAGTTATAGATTTTATCTGTGAGCAAATTTATATTCATGTTTCTTGTTTTCTTTACTAATTTAAAATATTTCTTACTGGCTTAGCTTTTTGTGAAAGCATTTTCTTAGACAAAACATGTACTTGGTTTTCTAAATTTTTAGGATAACATTTTCATGCTCAGATATTTTATATGTTGCATGTTTTATTATTTACTTTTTTAAAAATATGCTGTTCTAAACTGGAAGGAATTGAAGACTCATTTAGTAGAAACAGCTTTTCATAGCTGGCTAACTGAGGCACAGAGAGGCTAATCTTTTGCACAGGGTCACTCAGCTTGTCTTGAATCTGTCCAGACTAGCTGACTAGTTCAGTGATCCATGTATTCTTTCATAAGATCATTGCTTCAGTTAATGACACGTAGTTACAAAATGGTGTCACATGTGTGATAAATTGATTTTGCCTTGAAGGTAGTTTCACATCCTTCTTCATTTGTAGTCCTGGATTTTCAGTACCTCAGCTGAAATGTATCAATGTATTCATTTGGAGAAGGATGCATAAGTTTTCTGACATCAAGTGGGGAGAATTTCTCTGGTACTTAGCTTTCCTTTTGCCTTTGTTTTCCACACTGAATAAAATTTCCCCAATGACTAGATACATGAAGAAAGGGGGTAAAAATCCTATGATCACAATCACATCATTTCATTTTGATATTTCATGATGAATTATGGGCTAGCTATATATTCACAGTCCTTATAATTTGTTTTTAACCATATGATAGAAACTTATTTTCAGCAGGATTTCTGTGAAATGAGTGTACCTAAGTCAGGGAAGTAAATACATATTTCTGTATTTCCATTTTTATAACAGTTTCTTTTCTCAGAAACCTTATTTTTATGTTCATGTACTGCAATCATTTTCTGTATCTAAAATTGTGTTTTTATGATACAACGTCTTTATTAGATTAAAGTATATTAGGGTGAGAAATGTGCCTTCTTCAGCTTTATTTCCCCATCACTGAATAAAATTTCTTCAATATATATTTTTTTTCCTTTTTGTCTTTTTTCGTGTCCGGCAACGGACCGCAACCCTCAATGTCGCGCCCGTACCGGACCGGGACCGGCAACGGGATCGCAACCCTCAGTGCTGCGCCCGCCCCTCGCTCAGCCAGTGAGCGGGAACCGGTCTGTATGTGGGATTCAAACCCTCGGCGGGAGCGCCGCCGCGCTCCCAAGCGGCGCACTGTAGCAGTGCGCCACCGGGCCAGCTCCAAAATTTCTTCAATATTTCAGTACATTAAAAAAGACTTCTTGAGCTAAACTGCTGACAGGTTAAATAATCCCATGTGAGCAGAGAATCCTGACATCTTCACGTCTGAACCCTAATTCTTTTATTCCAATTACCTGATAAATAGGGTTTATTGAGTATCATATTGTATCACCAATTTCAACATATATATAACTTCTCACAATATTTAGTTCTCATTCTTGAATATACTCTTTCAAGCAGAGAATTATATTATTCCAGAGAATTATATATTCCAGACTCTTGTGGAGGTTTAAAATGTGGAATTACATTCGAAGAATTGTATTACATTGTAATCAAGCACTAAATTTTTCATTTATTCTTTCAGTCATTCATTCACTAGTTTGTTCATTCTCTAACCACCACGTGTTTGAATGCCTGCTATATGCTAGAGTGAGAACTGATGCAAAGGCCATGACAGGGGTTGGTCAGGGCCTAGCCCTCCAGGGAATTGTAGAATACATTAAGGATTCTGTAGGGTGTATTAATGGCTTTGTTCTTTATTCTATAGCAACATGAAGCCATTACAGTATTTTAGGCAATGGTGCAAGTATGTTGGATTTAACGTTTTAAAAATCTATCTGGTTCCCTGTTGAAAATGTATTGGTCTAAGAGATTATTGCACATTACGCACAAAGAAAAAGCTTGAGAGATTATTGCTTATCATCAAATAATGGCAATGGAAGAGGGTGGTGATGGTAGTAAAGCTTTATTTGTGGCTATTTTTCTAGAGGCTCATCTGTCTTTTGATTTTATGCATATTAGTTTTAATATATATTTTGTCAATTCATAATTGAAATCTCAGTTTTTAATAAAATTTAACTACCTTTACTACTCTGTATTATCATATAATGGACCCTTTTTCTAGTAGCTTCCTTTTTCTCCATAGCACGTATATTCATCTAAAATACTACATAATTTCTATAATTATATGTATATTAATTACCTATTTCTTTTCATCCCTACCAAAATATGTTTCACAAAGGCAATGATCATTGTCTAATTTATTTTTCACTGATACATCTCAAGAGTTCAGAACACTTACTGCCCAGCTGCCAAAAAGAAAAAACGAGTTCAGAACAACACATAAATGTTGAACAATAAATTCTTGTTGAATGGATATTAAATTTTATTTGTTTCAGATCTCTTGTTCTGTTACTTCTTTTGCTCATGTATCAATAGAACATTTCTCTATACCTGTGAAACTAACAAATGTTCAACTATATTTTAATTATTGTTAATTATATATATATATTATCTATCTATCTATCTATCTATTTATTTATTTATTTATTTTTTGCTTATTCTGGAAAGATTTGCTTGCTTGTTCATCTAGATAACCTTCCAAAATTCTTTTTTCATATTATCACAAAAATCTCTAAAATTTTTGATTGGAGTTCATGGTATGATTTTTAGTTTATTTAATTTGTAAAGCTTTTAACACCAGAATCTTGTGGAGGACAGTAGAACAAAGCATTGGAGTTAGGCCATAATCTCATATCCAGATTTTCACAACTTCACAATTTTACAGAAAGGTAAATAGAAAAATAAATAGTTAAGCATTAGAAATAAATTGATTAAAACTTGAAAACTAAACTCTGAAAATGTACAAGTAGATTGATAATGCTTCAGCAGTAGAATCTTTGCAAGAATATGATCAGTAAAATAATATAGCCATGATGGCACTTGGTTTGGGCATACATTACTGGGAGTTGAGAACCGTTTTCAACTACAGTAAATATCCCTTCCAGAACCAAAGTGGAGATATTTCCCAGCCTCTTCTAATAGTTTTACTAATACACTAATAATTAGAGAATGTCAGAGTCATACTGTTATTTTAGACAAATGTTGTATATAAATGTTGCCAATTTAGATATAGAAATGAAACTATATAAATATAAAAATGTGCTTTCAGCATATAAACAAAAGCTAGACATGTTTTTGCTACATATTTCCTCCTTAAAATTCTTCAGTGGCTTCTCATTGTTGTTAAAATAAAATGAAAACCTGTCAGCATAGACGAATGGATTCGGTATTACTAACCTCTGTCTACTTCTCCCACCTTCTTTGATACTACTGTCCCTTTTAGGCAAATTGTTCTCTCCTATTTCTTATATGTGCCAAGTCCTTTCAAATCGCCTTTATAAGTGTTCTCTCTGCCTTCAGTATCACAGATGTTTCTCATCCATCGATATTATCTCAAATATCTCTCCTTCATAGAGGCTTTCCTGGCCATCATATATCAAAAGTACCACTCTTCTCAATCTTCTAATTACTGATTTTTCATCATTTTACCCTTGGAATTTCCTTTATCACACTAAACATAATCTACCATAATCATATTTATGGAAAGAAACTTCATGAAGTCTGGTAAAGCCTTTAGACTTATTAAATGATTTGGAAGCACAGCAGAAATTGATGATCTAACTAATTTTCTAGTAGTAGAATTTTTAGAAGTGTTTTTTGTTTGTTTGTTTGTTTAGTATTTTTTTTAATCTCTTTATTCCAGTATTAACATTTGTGCGTTAATGTGACTCAGCTGTCAATTCCATTTTTCCTTTTGCTGAGTGGCTTTCTGTTTCTTTTCCTAATGTCATGTATCTCTTATTCAAACTCACCAAGATAAGGAATTAGGATTGTCAGACAAAGCCCTCACATCAGTCTTTTCTTTGATTGCACAATGGAGTCCATAGTTCACTGCTATGGGGTTTAATGTCATTTTTTTTTTTATAATGCAAAGAACAATGCCCAAATTAGGAAATAATATTTATAAAAACTTCCCAAGACTGCCTCTCAGCTAAGAGCTATGAAGGGGACAGTTACCTTTGGGAGAGAAAGTTGTTTAGCCAGGCAACTATAGAAAAAGACAACTGTTCCTACTACAGTAGACAAATTACATTACATTGAAAGATGACCAGTGAAGAGCATACTCCATTAAAGACTTTAACTAAATTATCCCTTACTACATTCTTGACAAAGACTTTGAATTGTTACTAAAGCAAAGAAATAAGTAAATGAATTAGAAAATTTTCTATCACCATAGTCATTGGATTTTTCAGGTGACTGGAACATAAGATGAGGTGAACTTCATGATGTCCAGCTGGATGTATATTTTTTATATTTCGTGGAAAGTGATTTTTTTTAAAAAAAAACAACAAATAGATCATTCCTGTTGACTTTTTTCACAAGGAGGAGGCTCATTGTAAATTAAGTTGTATTTTTCTTCATTGCAGACATTAAATTCTGCTGAGCATCTTTTGGGACCATAAGGGAGGCTGTGAGCTTTTTAAGCAAATATTCTCTTCTTTTGTTGTGTTGAGTAGTAAGAGTGATTTACCCAAGTGGCAATTCAATCGTTAAAGTATATAGTACTAGAATGGATATAGAACCTCAAAGATCTCTTGTTAGTTTTGAATATATAAGTGAAGTATTGTAAAGCCAAATCTACAAAAAATAACCTCAGACTGGTCTGATGTAGCTGTGCAGGAAATATTGCTCCATTGGATATTCAAGAGGGAGAAAAATATAAATAGTACTTCCTCATTCAAGTTATTTGTGAAAGGAGAACTTGAGCACACATTTGAAACCTTGGAACTTGATCTGAATTTAAATTTTATATTACAAGATATGTACCAATTAAAAAAGTTAAAGTGCCTCAAGTATATTTACATCTATATCTAACTGTATCTATATCTATCTACATAGGAGGATAGATTAGAAAATTACATTGGAAGTGATAATAAAGGTGGGATAGATAGTGAACAGCATTGGGAAGTAGACAGATTTAGATTAAAATCTCTGTGCTACCAATTTAAGTATTTCAATATCCGGTTTGGTAATTTTCCCCCATAAGTCTTTGTTTCCTTATATCTAAAGAAAGATTACAAATTCTCCTGTAAAGTTTTAAGTTTGGGGATTAGTGAATATGAAACACCAAGAATAGTATCATAGATTCAATACATGAAAGCTATAAAGACATTAAAATGTATGGCATTTGTGGGATCTGTTCACTTAATCTGATTTGCTTTCTGTAATAATCAGAAATGTATGCACTTAGCTAATGTTCAGGCATTTCTAGCAATATCAGTCATGTTTATTCTTTGATGTAAAGGTTTTTTTTAAAATTATCCTTCTATAACTCTAAATTTTTAGTAAGAACCAGACATTGGCTCCTTAGACTGTTGGGTTTCAACAAATGGTGACTTATTCATACACACACATACACACATGCACATGCCTCACTACAGTTACTATGTGTACATGGTTAGAGTCTTGGTTCAAATTAATTTATCAAAGCATTTCCCAAATGCTCAGATGCTCTACAATGATGAATTTAGTCATTAGTTTAGAAAACAACGTTGAACCAGGAATTCGTTCTTAACACTGGCACATACATCTACATGCCAATGTCTTCACTTTGAATGAAAGTCTTACATTTGTTAACATTAGGATTAAAGGTATTATTTTAAATGTGGATATATCAAAAAAGGTTAATGATTTGGAGTCAATATATACACCCCTGTTAGTGTGTTTCCAACCGCAGAGTATGTTTAGAAGTACTTACTTTGAAAGACCGCTTGTATTTATTCAATAAGAATCATTAACTTTGTTTTAATTTTTAATTGTGAAATAAAATAAACATACATAAAATATTGACAAATTTGAACAGCTCAGTGATTTGCCACAAAATGAATACCCATAAAACCACAGCACAAAACAATAATAGAACATTATCAGCTCTCCATGTACCACCCTCATTTCCCCCGTCGTCACTACCCATTCCTTCCCACAAAAATCACCACTACTCTCACTTGCAATTAAAAAAAAAAAATTATAGTTTTATATCCATTTCTTAGTCAATTTGGGCTGCTTTAATAAAAATGCTATAGACTAGGTGGCTTATAAACAACGGAAATTTATTTTTCTCAGTTTTGGAGGTCAGAAAGGCCAACATCAGGGTACCAGCAGATTTACTGTTTGGTGAGGGCCCACTTGCTCTTACAGTACTGTCTTTTTGCTGCAACTTTATATGGCAGAGAAGGCAAGCAAGTCTCTCAGGTCTCTTTTATAAGGGCATCAATCCCATTCAAGGATCCCCATGATTTAATCACCACCCAAAAGCTTCATTTGCTAATACCATAATCTTGAAGGGGGAAGGCTTTCAACACATGAATTTGGGAGGGATGCAAAATTTTGGACCATGGCACTCCTAAACATGCATCCTTGAAATAATAGTTTTGGGTTTTTTTGAAATATAATTTGCACCACAATAAGTACTCTTTTGTATCTAATTTATTATAGTCAACCTTTTATCGAGATTTACTGATGCCACTATGCATGTGGTTAGTTTGTCTTCTATGGTTTCAGTGTTTTTTTCCCTCCAAAGCTCATGTTGGAATTGAATCTTCAGTATATTTGAAATGTGGGGCTTTTAAGAGGTGACTGGATCATGAGAATTATGCTTTAATGACTGGATTAATCCATTAACGGGTTAATGGATCAATAGGTTAATGGTTTAATAAGTTTTGTGGAAAAGCACTCTTACCTAGTCTTTGCTATATGATAGATACCCTGACTCTGTAGAGTCTCCACCAAGAAGAAATTTCTCACCAATGTGCTCCCTGGACCTGGGGTTTCCCAACCTCCAAAACTGTAAGAAATAAACCTCTTTCCTTGTACATTACCCAGTTTCAGCTATTCTGTTCTAAGCTACAGAAAACTAATGCATTGTCTGTTGATTTGTGTTTTCTCTCTTCTTGTTCACTCTAGGTAAAGGATTTTTTTTTTTTTTTTATCTTTTTAAAGGAACCAACTTTTGGCTCTGTTCATTTTCTTTATTGTTTATCTTTTATTGCTGTTCCGTTTATATCCACTCTAATCATTATCGTGTCCTTCCTTCTGTTTGTCTTAGTTTGCTCTCCATTTTTCGGACTCCTAATGTAGAAGCTTGTATTTTGACTTCAAATCTTTCTCCTTTTCTAATGTATACAGTTAAACTAAAATTTCTGTCTAAGAATAACTTTTACAGCATTCCACACATTTTAGTAAATTTTTAATTTATAATTCAATTTAAAATATTTCATAATTTCTATTATTTTTTAGATGCAGTTTATTTATATTTGAGTGTATAATTTAAAAAATAATTAGAGTTTTCCTGGACTCTTACTGTCATTTTTTTTTAAATTTAATATTATAGTCAGACCATGTACTTTATAAGAATTTAATTATTTGATACTACTTGTTAAAAGTTCCTGGCCGGCCCGGTGGCGCACTGGATAAGTGCGCCGCTTGTGAAGCGTGGCGGTGCTCCCGCCCGAGGGTTCGGATCCCACATACAGACCGGTTCCCGCTCACTGGCTGAGCGAGGCGCGGGAGCAACACCGAGGGTTGCAATCCCGTTGCCGGTCCCCGGTCCGGTGCGGGGGCAACACTGAGGGTTGCGATCCGTTGCCGGACACGGAAAAAGACAAAAGACAAAAAATAAATAAATAAATAAAATAAATAAATAAATAAAAGTTCCATGTGCACTAGAAAATAAAAGCATTCTGAAATTATTAGGTAAAATATTTTAGTAATTCCAATTATCAATATAAAGTTGTTTGATAATACTTTTAAGTATCCAACATCTTTTCTGATTCTTCCATTCACTTGATTTTCAATTGCTGGAAGGGAAATATTAAATTTCCATTGTGGATCTTTGTTTTCCTTCCTTTAATTTGGTCAATTTTTTTTCATATTTAAATGCTGTTTTTAGATACTTATAGGATTGTTATATATTTTTAAATATATGGAATCTTCAAAAAGTTCATAGAAAATGGGTATTATAAAAAAATTATGCACATATTGCACAATTTTTGCAAAAAATAAAGTCATGCTTGAGACATTGAGAGGATAAAACATCAGTTTGCAAAGAGCCCCTATCACAGCAACATAAATTCTGCAAAAGTTGAAGCAAGAACAAACATCAAATAAATGGTGAAGCTTGGGTGGAAGAATGGTGAAATCATTGTGCTTTCTAAAGAGACAATGCCCCCACAAAATCGGTAGTTTACAAATAAATTATTTGCTTTTTTTTTTTTTCCTTTTTGTCTTTTTTACTGACCCGTAACGGGATCGCAACCCTCGGTGTCACGCCTGCACTGCGCTCAGCCAGTTAGTGGGAACCGGTCTCCACATGGGATCCGAACCCTCGGCGGGAGCGCTGCCGCACTCCAAGCGGTGCACTTTCCAGTGCGCCACCTGGCCGGCCCCAAATTATTTGTTTTAAGAGGGGTGAGATGATGTTGAAAATGAACCTATAGAGGCAGACCATCCACATCAATTAGTGAGGAAAAAAATAATCTTGTTTATGCCTTAATTGAAAAGGACTGATCATTAACAGCAGAAACAATAGCCAATATTATAGACATCTCAACTGATTCAGCTTAAACAATTCTGATTGAAAAATTACAATTGAGCAAACTTTCCCTTTGACGGATGCCAAAACTGTTGTGCCTCGATCAGCTGCAGACAAAAGCAGAGATTTCAATGAAAATTTTAAATGAGTGGAATTAAGATCCTGAAGCATTTCTTCAGATAATTGTAACAGGATATACGCATGGTTTTTCCAGTATGATCCTGAAGACAAAGTGTAATCAAGGCCATGACTACCAAGAGGTGGAAGTGGTCCAGTCAAAGCAAAAGTGGACAGGTCAAGAGCAAAGGCCGTGGCAACAGTTTTTGAGGATGCTCAATGTGTTTTACTTGTTGACTTTCTGAAGAGTCAAAGAACAATAACATCTGCTTATTATGAGAGCCCTTCGAGAAAGGTAGCCAATGCTTTAGCAGTAAAACACCCAGGACAGCTTCACCAGAGAGTACTTCTCCACCACAACAATGCTCCTGCTCATTGCTCTCATCAAACAAGGGCAGTTTTGTGAGCGTTTTGATGAGAAATCACTAGACATCCACCTTACAGTCCTTATTTTGCTCCCTCTGACTTCTTCTTGCTTCCTAATCCTAACGAATCTTCAAAGGGCACCCATTTTCCTTCAGTTAATAATGTGCAAAAAAATAAAAATAAAAATAAAAAACCTGCATTGACATGGTTAAATTCCCAGGTCCCTCAGTTCTTTATGGTAGAATTAATGGCTTATATGATCACGTACAAAAGTGTCTTGAACTTGATGGAGCTTATGTTGAAAAATAAATTTTGCATTTCCTGTATTTTTATCTTTTAACTCAATTTTTACATGAACTTTTTGAAGTTCCCCTTTATTTGCTGTTATAACATGATTCCCTCCATCTCTTTAATACATTTTGTGATAAAATCTATTTTTTCTGTCATTAATATAGCCAGTCTAGCTATTTTATGTTTAGTATTTACAGTCATATTTTTCTATACATTTATTTTCACACTACTTATCTATATTTTTAAAGTTTGGCTCTCATAAAAAGCATAATATTGGGGCTTGCTTTTCTATACAACTGTGATTATCTACATTTTAAATAATCTGTTCAATTTATTTTTAATATATGTATTAATATGTTAGAGTGTACAATGCCTATTTGGTATCAACTATTTTGTTCTTCTGTGCCTCTTTCCCTTACATTGGTTTTGTGAATTATATAATGTTAGTAATACTTGTTATCACATGCTTTTCTTTTTTTTAACTATATGTATTTTGTCATTTTTAGTGGTCGCCCTAAAGATTACAATGTGTACCTTCAGTTTATTTCATTCTACCTTCAAGTAATATATTATGTCATGAAGACTGTAGGTATCTCATGACAGTATATTACATTCTCTTTCTCTCATATCTTGTTCTCTTGTAGTCTTATATATTACTTTTCTGTAATTATAATGCCCTACTATATATATTATCTTTAAATTTGCTTTTAAAAAGCAATATTATTTTACTACTAAAAACATCAATATTGTCTTATATTTACTTTTATACCTCTTATAATCCCTTACAATGTTGTAACAATTTTTGGTTTAATCCATCAATATTCCTTTAAATAATTTTGTTTTCAAACTCATTAATTTCTTTTAGTAATATTTGCAGTGCAGTTGTGCTGAAAATGAATTCTCTTACCATTTTACTGAGAATGTCTTTATTTTGCTTTGATGTTCAAGAGTATTTTCACCTGATAAAGATTATCAATATATATATATAATTTATAATATATATATATATATATTTAAGATATATATATATATATATATAAATATAATATATATATATATATATATATATTTAAGATAAATATACCAGCCTCAATAGTAGGTCTACAGATTTTTAAATTTTTCTTTCAGCTTTTAAAATTGGCATTCCAGGGCATTCTGTTTTCTTTTTGTTTCTAGTGAAAAGATAGCCATCATTTGTAGATTTGTTTCCCTGTATACAATGTCTTTTTTTCTCTGATGACTTTCAAGATTTTCTCTGTAATTTTCTCTTCCATCAGTTTGACTCTGATGTGCCTGCATGTCATTTTTTTTTTTTTTTTGTCTTTATTGTGACCAGTAAGGGGATCGTAACCCTTGGTGTGGTGTCGCCCACACCGCGCTCAGCCAGTGAGCGCACTAGCTTTTAAATGAACCCAAACTAATATAAGGCAAACAGTGAGTTAAATATGTAACTATTATTCAATGATTTATTATGTTTTTTTTAAACAAACAAAGTAAAAATTTACAAGTGAGTAAAGGGAACTGTTCCAAACTTGAAGAGTAATATTTGAAAAGCTCATTGTAACAGAAAGAGAAATATAAACATCATGAAAAATGAAACAAAGCACAGTGATTTTATGGCATCTACCATTAAACAAATTATAAAATATTAAGGGGAGATTACGTAAAGCAATGGAGATTAATTGCTGCTAATTGACTAAAGTCACAAAACCAAGTGGTGGTTTCACTTGTGATGCTAATGCCATTTACAAGGTTAATTACTATGTCAATTTACAGCCCCCAGTTGTTTTTCATATTATGGCAGAGAAAGTGTGAACAGATGGACCAGAATAACATCTGGCTTAGGTGAGTAGCAAGACTACAGCTGATATCCTCCAAGGATTTCTTTCAGTAGTATAGTCTCAGGGATAGAAAGTAATGAAAGAAATGTGGGTGCCAAAAATAAACAACTTAATATATAATTATTAGCATACTGGCCATTGCCAAATCCCAAAGAAAATGTTATAATCAGCATCTAACAAGGCAATAGTAATGTTCCTACTCAAAAACAAACTTTAAAGCCAAAATTTGCAATTTCCTCTCCTGCTATGTTTTTAAGTAATATTAGAATCATTTGCCTATTAAAAATTATACAGTTCTAAAGAATTTAGTTCCAGGTATTCTGGTATTAAATGGTTTCAGTTTTATTTCATCTACTAAACATAATCTTTCTATTGCCTGGTAATGTGCAACAATGCTATTTCTAGCATACAAAATCTTCTCAAACAATTCAAGGTTGAAAGTACACAGCCAAATAACAGCACACAATCTCCCTAGAAAAGAAATAATTGTCAGAAATTCTGAAAATGTGTCTGTCTTTTAAAATGTATTTGAATATTCTCTGCAGTTTGTTTATATGATGTATTTTGTTCTTGTTGAAGACCTGCCCTGTTCTGATTGTGCTCATTATAGAGAGCACAGGCTACCCATGACACATTAGAGAGGGAGTTCAAGGGTGAGCTCTCCTGGCCTTAATTTTTCCCTGTAAGGTATAACAGTGTTGCTGCGTCTTGTCAGTAAGGAAAACATTGAACACTGCACATGCAATTAATTATCGCTATTGTTATTATCACTGGGATTCAGCTAGGCATACTCCACCTGGCTTTGTTCTATTTTATTTAAGTATGTTTCATAATGTATTCGCTTTCTGATGAAACACCAGAGCCAGTTTCTATCCTTAGAGTAATGTTATTTTTTTGTACCTTTGAACATAAGAATTTATGGAGAGAGGGGTTATTCAAGCTGTGTTTTCTCTTTCTCTCTTCTTTTTTTTTCTTAGCAGATTTTTTAGTTTTAAATTCCTTTCCTTTTCAGTTCTTTGATATAAATGGGTTCCAAGGAAAAATATTGTATTAGGATAATTTCAGTATAAAGAACATTTCAGCAGACTTATGCCACTATAAATAACACTTTCTGAAGCAAAATGGAGAGTTATCTACATTATTGAAACCTATTTTGTTCAGATTAAATATTCATGTGAAAAGGAGTACAGTAGTATACAGGCTACTGTACCTTATTTTTACCAACTTTATTGAGATATAATTCACATAATGTACAATTCACCTATTTAAAGTTTATAATTCAATGGATATTTTAGTGTATTCACAGAGTTGTACAACCATTATTACAATCGGTTGTAAGATAGCTTCACTCCAAAAAAGAAATCATGTGACCATTAGTAGTCACACCCTACTTTTCAATCTCCTCCCAACACAGTCCTAGAAACTCATGAATAGTAGTCACACCCTACTTTTCAATCTCCTCCCAACACAGTCCTAGAAACTCATGAATCTGTTCTCTGTCCTTATAGATTTGTCTATTCTGAATACCTCATATAATGGAATCACAAATATATATGTGTATGTGTATACATACACATATGTGTTTACGTGTATATATGTATACACACACATATATATATCAGTGATTCCGTATGTATGTGTATATATGTATACACACATATATGTATATATCCGTGATGTGTGTATACACACACACATATATATTTTATAACTGGCTTTAACTTTGCATGATAATGTCAAGGATCATCCATATTGTAGCAAATATTAGTACTTTATTCCCTTTTATTGCTTAATAAAATAGTCCATTTTCTGGCTTTACTGCCTTTTATGTACCCATTCAACAGGTTATAGGCATTTATTGGCTATAGTGACTAATGCTGCTATGAATATTTGTGCACAAATTTTGGGTGAAAATAAGTTTTTATTACTCCTAGATACATACAAAAAATTATATTCACTGAGTAATAAGGCACCTCTACATTTTATCTTTTGAGGAACTACCAGACTGTTTTCATGGCTGTAACATTGTAAATTCCCACTAGAAATGTGTGAGAGTTCGAACTGCCTCACACCCTGTCAACATTTATGATCTGTCATACCTTAATGAGTGTAAAGTGGCATCTCTGTTGGGTTGAATTGCATTTCTGTAATGGCTAATGACATAGAATATCTTTCATATGTTTTTAGGCATTGGCATATCTTCTTTTGAGAAATGTCTATTCATATACTTTGTTCATTTGTCTTTTTATTACTGACTTGTAAGGAATATTATATATTCTGGTTACATGACCTAATCTGTTATAGAATTTCCAAAAATTTTATTGTAGTCTGTGGGTTGTGCTTTCACTCCCTAATGGTGTCCTTTTGGTAAAATGGTTTTAATTTTGTTGAAGCCAAATTTATCTATTTTTTTCTGTTGTTGCTTTTAGTACAAAGTCTTAGAAAATTCCTCTAACCCATGGCCATGAAGATTTAGTCACACATTTTTTTATAAAGTCTTATAGTTTTAGCTTTTATATTAGCTTTATAATACTGTTTTAACTTTTGTATATACTGTGATTCATTTTATGTGAGTATTATTGCCCCAGCATGATTAGTTGAAAAGATTATTTTTCCCAATGAGTTATTTTTGCACCCTTGTTGAAAATAAATTGACCTTAAATATAAAGGTTTACTTCTGATCCTCAATTAAATTCCACTGATCTATATGTCTATTCTTATGTCAGTTCCTTTTTTACTCATTTACTATGATAAGTTTGTCTTATTACATCAGTAATAAAGCTAGATTATTTTGCATTACATCCTGATATCTCCAACAACCTAAATCATATTTTAGATTTTTTTATGATGAAAAATTACATAATTTTTGAAAAATGCTTGGTGTTATGTGTTCATCATTATAGTCAACCTCCTCCCATCCTGAAACACAGGCAGACTCTGATTTGTTTACTGATGGTATAGTTTTGCCTTTTCCTAAATATTATGTAAATGGCATGATATAGCATGAAACCTCTACAGATTGGCTTATTTCGCTTACCAATATGCAGCTGAGATTCATGTTTGGGCATGGCCTGATAGCTCATTCCTTTTTATCATTGAATAGTATTGTATTTTATAGATGTACTGCAGTTTGTTTATCCATCACCAATTGAAGGTCATCTCGTTGCTTCCACTTTTTGGTCATAATCAATAAAGCCACTATAAATATTTATCGTTTTTTTTTTTTTTTTCCACGGAAATAAGTTTTCAAATCATTTGGAAAAATACTTGGAAATATGGTCCTTGGATCATATTTTAAGACAATGTTTATTTTGTAAGAAACTGCCAAACTATCTTTCAAAGTGTCTGTACCATTTTGCATTCCCATCAGCAATGAATGCTCTTTCTCCATATTGTCTCCAGCAATGCTACTGTCAATCTTTTGAATTTTAGCCATTTTAATAGTTGTCTAGTTTAAGTCATGGCTGTTTTAATTTGCAATTCTATAATGACAAAAAATGTTGATTGTCTTTATATATATATATGTACATATATATATGTATGTATATGTATACACATATACATATATGTATATATGTATGTATATATATATATACATACTTTTTCCATCTAGATATATATATATATACATATACATACTTTTATATGTATATATGTATGTATATATATATACACATATACATACTTTTTCCATCTAGATATCTTCTTTGGTGAAGTGTATGTTAATATTTTTTTTTTCTATTCATAACCAAATCTTTATGTTTGAATGAATTGCACTGTTATGGTATGATTGACTTTTAAGAGTTTCTTGTAGGAGATATATTTTTAGCAAAGACTTTCTCTTAATCTGTGGCTTTTTTATTTCAGTCTTTTAACAGTGACTTTTGAAGAAGATTTTTTTTTTATTTTAATAAAGTCTAACTTATCTATTTTTTCTTTCATGGATTGAACTTTTGGTGTTATATTTAAAAATGCTTCAGCCAACTCAATTCCACATACAACTCAATTTCACATTCCTTATGTTTTCTTCTACTTGTTTTATAATTTTGCATTTTGCATTTATATTTATAATTAATTTTATGTAAGGTACAGCATTTGTGTCTAGTTTTATTTTATTGTCCAATCAGGGGCAAAGTCACATAGTTTGAACTTCCCACTACAGAAGCCATAGAACAGGGCACCCAGGCTTTCTTATCCACTGACACAAATGTGACAGTAGAGGTAGGGATGAGGCTCGAAAGTTGTCAAAAATTACACATCAAAACAGAGTCAGACTCTTGCGTACATCTCAATTCTGAAAAATGATGAGGAAAGGGATTGGCATGAGGCCAAAAGGATCTGATGCATTAAAAGTAAGTTGGTGTGTTCCTATGAACACCTCCAGATAGATGTTTATAGAAGCTTTATTCATAATTGCCCAAATATAGAGCAAAAAAGATGTCATTCAGTAAATGAATGGATAAAGAAAATGTGGTACATATGTACAATGGAATATTATTCAGCATTAAAAAGAAATGTGCTATCCAGTCATGAAAAGACATGGAGGAAACTTTAATGCATGTTACTAAGTGAAATAAGCCAATCCAAAAAGGCTACATACTATATGATTTCAACTCTAGAAAAGGCTAAACTATAAAAATAGCAAAAGGATCAATGGTTTCCAAAGGTAAGGGGGGAGGTAGGCCTGCATGGGCAGAGCACATATGATTTTTAGGGCGGTGAAACCACCCTGTATGATACTCTACTGCTAGATCCTTGTCATTATATGTTACACTTCCCCCTGTGTAACAGAGATGAAAAAAGAATTACACAATTACTCAAAGCATTATGTATTCATTGAGAGGCCCGGAAGGACTGCACTTCAGTAATTTCCCCATTATGAGGAGAAAACTGAATGTGACAGTTCTGATTCAAAGTTAGCCTCTCCCTTTTATTGTGAAGAAAAGGAAGTTTCACAAGAAAAATTCAGTTGATTTAATCATTACAAAGAACACAAGGATATGGGCAGAATTATGGCTAAGTATTGTTTTAACAAATGGAAACTAGTAACATTAGTGAAAAAAACAAAGTGACTTCCATAATGCAATTTGTAAAAGGTTAAGTCAGTCCACCAACAAAGGTTTGTTCTTAGCAAACACTGGTTTTTCCTACAGCAATTTCCTTAGTATTTTTACATAACAATCAAGAAACTTTCTTAACATATCAATCAGTAAGTTCACCAAGGACATCTGTCCTTGAGCCAGCAATTTTGCTGTGTTACATTTCTTTATCTACAACAGAGACTTTAGCTTGGGGAAAGTTTCCTGTATTTTGCAAGCTTAACATTTGTATATGTAATTCTAAAAAGTTAGGTTATACATGAAACTACAGGGCTTTGGAAGCTAGGCCCTGTGAAATACATTTGTTTTATAAATGTTAGCATCCTCTACAATTATACATTTCTCCAGGCCTATAGAATGTAAAGCAACAAGAGTGAACCCTAATGTAAACTCTGGGTGATAATGATGTGTCAGTATAGGTTCATCAATTGCAAAAAATGTGCTCCTCCAGTGAGAGATGTTGATAATGAGGAAGGTTTTGCATGTGTGGGGACATTGAGGAATTTCTGTAACTTCTGTTCACTTTTGCTGTGAACCTAAAATTGCTCTAAAAAAAAGTTTATAGAGAGCAAAGCCTTAATGGCTAAGTTGGTGGCAAAAAATTTAAAAAAAGAAAGTTGATTTAGTGTAAGTATTATTCAAAGCAGCTAAATAAAAAATTATTTTTATTAATTTTATAGTTACTAACATGGATTTAAATGTAACACTGATAAAAATACAACTTGCTTGAGTGTTATTGCCCTACCTGATCTCCTCTCACTAGAGCCTTCCAAGAACTTCAGCTATTACTACAATATCCTGAAGACTCAACCAAAACTCCAGAATTTTAGAGTATTTGGACTATATCTCAATATCAGTTGCCTAATGCAGAACATGACACATAATAGGCACTCTATAAATTTAGTTAAAAATGAGGGAACTTCAAAAAGTTTGTGGAAAAATGAAAATAAAGGTAATATGAATCTTTCCACAAACTTTTTTAAGTATCCTCAAAGCATATGATTATACTAATTGAATCAAACTTGCTGCTACCATACATATGATTTTATTCCTGGTGTACAATAAGTGGCCAATGATCTTATTTTAGTGTCTAGGTTTCCATACTGGACCCTATGTCTTATAATTGTTTCTCTTACACCACTGTGCCTAAGTCCCTTCTTGATTCCTGCACAATCCAAATTACTCTTTGGCTGGAGCTCTGCATTTGCTACCACCCATCCTGGTAAAGACAGATATTTTGCCCTAAATGTGAATGTACCATCTGAAGCTCCTTATCAGTCCATCCTAACCTGCTGCCTGCAGCCTTATTCCTTACTAAATTGCCTTGTGGTACATCCTACTTCCTATTACCTTTAAATTTATCCTATAATTTTAATTCCTTTAAAACTCAATTTTGCACTCAGTTGCCAATATAGTCCCTTCCATGTTGCACTCCAAGTACTGGGCTATCTAATTCCAAACTTCCACCAGAATAATCATTCTATAATTTTATCCCACCTGGTCATTCATCAGTTTAAAGTAGTTTACTAAATCCTCATTGCTGTGGATTGGATAGTGTCCCCCAAAGTCCATGTATTAGAAACAACCTTCACACTAACAGTGTTAAGAGGGTAGGAAATCCTAACATGGGAATTGAAGAGTGGGGCCTTGAAGAGGCGATTAGATTGTGAGGACCATGCCCTAGCAAATGGATTCATAACTAGATGGTTTAGTGGTGATCATGGGCATGGTTTTGAGGGTTCTAAAAGGAGAATGCATGAGGAGCTCTCTCTCTCTCTCTTGCTTCTGCCCTTATCACACAGTGATACCCTGCATCACTGAAGTCACCACCAAAAAAGGTCCTCACCAGATGTGTTCCTTGGACTTTGGACTTCTCAGCCTCCAAAACTATAAGCAATAAATACTATTTCTTTACAAATTATCCAGTATCAGGTATTTCTATTATAAGCAACAGAAATGGACTAACACACCCATTAACTTAGTTGAGATCTAAACCTTTTGGAATAGAATCAGTTGCCTTTTTGAAAATTCTATCTTCACCTCCCGTTAGACAATTTTTATCACCATGGTCACAGTATCTAACTTGAGCCAGTACACTGCAACAAGAAGGAAGAAGACAGCTATAGTCCATCAAGGCAAGCAGATACCCTGGACTGGTACTCCAGGACCTACATGCTGATATACTAGACTCATGGGTTATAAGTTCAGCTCCATGATAAGTTCAGCTTGCCAAGTTCACTATGCACTGCCACTTATGTAGAGGAATACTGTATGTTGTCATTCTCACTAGGTTTCTTCTCATAGTCTGCAGCTGCAGCAACTTTCAGGTACCTACTAGTTACAAACAGTAGCTGTGTATCTCTTCAGTCTAATTCCTCTAAGTAACATTCATCCAATAACCTTCTCCATCCTTCATTCCACATTCTAACTAGAAGTTTTATAATAAACAATGATGATAACAATAAGAGAAATAGTGCCAAACTCTTACTGGATATTTACTTGTACTCCAGACAGCTAAAGTAATTTAATTCTCAAAACGATCATATTTATAAATATCATTATCCTATTTATACCAGATGTAGAAACTCAACTTCAGAAAAGTTATTTGTAAAAAAGAAAACCTTACAGCTGTTAATAAACATGTATGTTATTAAAATCTGGTGCACCAGACTCCAGGAGCTGTGATCTGAATGTTTTATCACTATTCTACACAGACTTTCTGTATATAGATGTCTTTACATAACAACAGTAATAATGTCCTTCAATGACTGAGGAAAGGTTAAATCCATTAAAACTACAAATAATGGGGTACACTAAAACTAAAATTTGGGTAGGTAAAACAGAATGGTGAGAGGATGAGGGGTTGTTCATTAAAATAAGGAGATTTATAATTTCTGAATGCATGCATCTCTCAATGGAATTGTACTCAGCCTTAAAAAAAATAGGCTCTGAAAATTTATGACTATACTATGTGCCATACAATTCTAGAGAAGTGAGGCATAATGATGAAAATGATGCCTTTTACAAAATACTTTCTAATTTATTATCCCATTAAATTAGGTAACACACTCAAAAGTTTTGTTTCAATTTTATATAATACTGACAAGAAATGTGCCCTATGTTAATAACCTGGATAATATTCATGGCATTATGGCAAACATAATATTACTGCATCTAAAAGTGAATATTCCAAAAGCTATGTTAAGTGGGAATTTTTCACCTTAAAATCAATCACACATATCATGGATGAATAATAAGTAGATTGGGCACATCTCTAACTCTTCAATTAATGTTTAATGTTCAAAGTTATCAGAGGAAGAAACATGTTCAAAAATTCTAATATGCCTTTTGGGCTTTATACCACACTCTGTGCTGTAGCACCTGATTGGCTTCATAAATCCTAACACTAAACAATCCTGTTCATAAAGGCAACTTGTATAAGAAGAAAAACTCTACTCTTGTTGAAAATGAGACATTTGGTGCCCTATTTAGATAATTTTAGGCAGATCATTCTCTATGATACTTTAATAACTAGAAATAAAATTTTTGTGTGATGTAAAATCATTTAATTCCATGCCTATGAGAGAGAGTAAAAGAGAGAGAGACTGAGACAGAGAGACATAAAGAGTGTCTATGTGCATGCAGCTAGAATGAATGTCAGGCAGTTAAGATTTATTTGGTATGTATAGAGGTGTTACTACTAGACTGCATAATAAGGATTAGAGGTAATAAGCAGAAAATTGTGCAATAGAAATGAAAGTAAAATTAAAGTTCATTGGTTCAAATACATAGAACACAATCTTTTAAAAATAAACTTAGAACAAATTTATTCATATTTGCTAGCAGCTGCAAAAATCTTGCTATTCTTATTTGAAACATTCATATTTTCATATTAAGAATCATCAGTTTTCATGTCCTAGCAAAATCCTCTGTTAAATTGATCCTCCAGACCTCCCATCACGAATTCTCAAGTGTGTGGGATAAATCATCACTTGGTACTTTGTCATGGTTTCTGTATTTCAATAAGTTATGCAACATCTGGTCCAGGCTAAAAGCATATAGTTATTGTACCTAAACAAGTTTTCACTATAATTTTATAGTATCTGCCTGTCTAAGTGCAAATAAACATCCTACTTCCCTTCCAACTCTCTTTTGTTTTATAATTTCACTTTCCTGTGACTTAAGAGAAAAAAAAAGAAAAAAGAAAAGATCCATTTGTACACAAAGGGAAAGATAAAACAAGTCACCAAAGTAGGAAAATTTACATTTTCATGTTTTTCTGTGCTAATTTCTCAAGTGTTTAGAAATCCTAAGGGACGTTATGAATGCTAATAATATGCAATTAATATATAATAACAAATTGCTGTGTGGCATTGTTCAACTTTTTAACAAATTTCATTTTCTCCTTTTGCAAAAAATATATAAATTCTATATATCCTTTGCTGAGGAAACTATATACTTTTTACATAGAATTTAAGACCAAGATAAACGTCTGCGGCAGTTGGGCCAGGGAGGAAATGCTGAGCCATGGCACCGACTCCAACCCCCACTATAAAATGAGATGAATAACCCCAATTTCCCAACAAAGCTATGTGACTTCAGACTATGCACATATGCAAAAAGTTAAGTAAATCCCAAGCCACAAAATAAAATAAAATAAATGAATAAAAAATAAAAGTTTATGTCCACACAGACATCTGTACACAAATGCTTATAGAGGCCTCAGTCATAACAGGCAAACCTAGAAGCAACCTGAATATGTTTTAAGAAATGAACGGATAAAATACTGTGATACACCATGTAATGAAATATGACTCAAAGAAAAATAGACCTGATAAATACGCACAAAAGCACACACATGCGTGCTCACACATGGATCTCCCAGTGTTAGTAGGAATGTTTAAATGTACAGTTTAGCATTGTCAACTATAGACAGGATGTTGTGCAGCAGATCTCTAGAACTTATTCCTCTACTGTAATCAAAATGCCATAACTTTCCCACAGCATCTCCTTATTTACCTCCCCCCTACCCCCAACGACCACCATTCCACTCTCTGCCTTGATGAGTGTGACTAGTTTAGGCACATGTCAGCAGAATTCTACAGTATTTGTTGTTTTGTGACTGGCTGATATCACTTAGCATGACATCCTCAAGGTTGATCCATGTTGTTGCAAATGGCAAGTTTTCCTTCTTTTTGAAGTTTGAACCATGTTCCATGGTACAGATAAAACCCGTTTTCTTTTAACTATTTATCCCTCAGTTAAAACGTAGGTTGTTGTGTGGTTGGATGGGAGCTATGGGGGGATGGCGTCCATCAGAAGATCCCATTTGGATGGGGTGTCTGATGGTGCATCCTGAGCAGGGGCAGGAACCAGTGGACATGTGGCAGATGAGCTCTCCAGGCCACCATGGCCCCCTTGCCCAGGTGAGGTTACAGGTTACAGGAATGAGAGCAGGAGGAGGCAGGAGGGGGAATCCTTGGGGCCACGGGAAGACTTCTGAGGGGATGGATGGGTTGCAGGAAAAAGTGACCCCATTTCCTTCCAGTTTCATTGTCAGGGGCCACAGCAGATTTTATAGATGGAGATGACAGAAGGAAGAGCCCACCTGACACAAGAGAGACAGACGGTGACATCTGAGAGCTGAATCCACCCACCTCCGTTCTGGACTTACCCTAGCCCCGTGCCCAGTCAGCGGAGAATATGGTCAGTGGGGTCTGCTCAGCTGGACACCATGTGACTTGAGACTGGGGATGTGACTACGAAGCCTTGTTACCTCCATCTGTGGGAGGGACTAGTCACAGCACCCCTGAGAACTGCTGGGAGGAAGACATGAGAAAAGTGGTGATTACTGACCGGCTGGGCAGAGCCAGCACATTACACACAACCTGAGACCCACCTGCTGAGGGGCCAGCCCTCCACCCTTCCCCTTCTCCACCCTAGAGCCAGCGCCGGGTGGGACAGCAAAGATGGGAGAGCACCCGTGTCCTCTCTGATGAAAGCCACGCGCCCTGGGGGTGACAGAGATGAGGACTTGAGTGCACACTTGAGAAGAGCAGCCAGGCCTGGTGGAGAAGTGGCACACAGAGACACACACGTGTTCACGCACGCACACATGCACCCACACAGGTGGACAATTCAGGGGGTGGAGGATGTGGCATTGAGCTCTGCTGACCTGGGGAAGGGCCACTGTGATGGGGTGGTGGAACCCTATTATGTCACTGTTGCCGAGCACGGCTGCCTCTGATATGGAGACATGGGCAAAGACATACTTTCTTGTGTACCTTAAATGTTTACCTAAAAATTACCAGTTTCAAGGTTGCATGCAGCAATTCCAGTTAAATCATGAGTCATTGTATGTGCTTTTTAAGTATAGGAGATAAGCTTGGCAACTACAGCCTGCAGGCCAGACCTGATCCACTGCCTGTTTTGGTATATAAAATTTTATTGGAACACAACCATACACATTCATTAATGTATTGTCTATGGATGCTTTTGTTCTCCCATAGCAGAGTTCACTAGTTGCTACAGAGAGACCATATGGTCTCCAAAGCTTAGAATATTTACTCTGGCACTTTAAGAAAAAGTTTTCCAACATTGATATAAACAAATATAAATATAGATCTGTTTTTAATAAAAATAATTCTTAATAAAAAGAATTAATCTTTAACATCTGTTATGCACCTGGTATGTACCAGGAACAGTTTTGAGCAATTTATATTAATTAACCTTATTTAATTTTCACCATATGAGGTAGGCACTATTAGTATCCCTATTTTACAGAAAATGTAGAAACTGAGTTATAGAAAAGTTGAATACAAGGGTACTTCAAAATGTGCATGGAAAGATTCATATTATCTTGTAATTCCATTTTTCCACGAACTTTCTGAACTACACTTGTAATACCCACAGTTACACAGTCAGAAAAGGACAGAGCTGGAATTTGACGTGAAGCAATCCAATTCTCAATAAAATCATGTGTTTCTAATTTTATATTCAATTCAAATCTGGAAATAAGTTAGAGTTGTTAATAGAAATATAGAATATTATGTAGAATATATTCAATATAGGAAATTTTAATAAATTTATGCTTACAACCATGAACAATCTCTCTTTGAAAAAAAAAGATTGATTTAAGAAAGAATTTACCATATTTCCATTTGTTTGATTCTGAATTCTTAAATTAAGAATTTTTGAAACAATGCCTTAACTTACAACAACACAACAGACTCCCTATGAACTAGATAATAAGATGAGTAAACAGTAGACATGGAAGGACAACACCTAGAGTTGGTATCAAACATAAAACGGCAGGACTGTGAGTTAAGTGTAAGTCTCTCGGCTATCTACAGACCTAGTCTTGACAGAAAATGGGATCTTTTAGAATAAATATAACAACTGCAGCATGTAAGTGCTATACCAGTAGTTAATTATTTTTTTTAAAGTCCCTTTTACTTCTTTACCTGGATTAACAATGTCTATTGACGGGCATGACTGCAAAGTTTTTCTGTCTTGAATAACATGATTGATCATCTTTGGCCAGTGATTGTCTCTGCAAGTTTCTGCTGACCAGTTTCCTGTCTCTCTGATTAGCAGAAATAATAGAACTAACTAAAATTAATTCTTAGAAGACCAGCGTGCTAGTTTATTTTTGTTGTTGCTTTGATTTTGTTTTCTGAAAAAATACATCCTTCTGTTTATAGCTTCAGAACAGGTTGTTTTCATTATCCACACCTTCATGACAAATGACTGTTATTGAGACAATAGTAAAATTTATATATTAAACTAAAGATAGCAGGGATAGAAGGGAAAGATGGAGGCGTAGGAAACAACAATCGTAGGAAAGGAAGGTTAACTTGACTGCATAGAGATGCAGGGCAGTTAGGATTAAGTATAAAGCAAGAAGCAAACTTTGGAAACTAGGAAATATAGTTTCATAAGTTGTTTGCAGATGCAGCGAATAGAAGCATCCCATTTTATTCAGACTTGATGCTAAATCTCAAATACTTCATTTTTTTCTGGATAAAGGAGGTGACGTCACTTACCGCCTCTGAATCATCACTTTCTCACTTCAAAAGTGAGCAAAATCATCTGTTCTGTGAAAATCTCAAGGCTATGTAAAGAAACAATTGTAAAATGAAAAAATACAGGAGTGAATGATTTGAAAAATGTAGAGAATTTAGTCTTTTTGTAGTGTTATGTAGAAAATGGAAACTGATCAAGGGACTTCTGTATAAATATATTTGATAATGAAATTAGAAGAAAGAAACATTGATTTTCAGTAATGGTTTTGCAGCTGAGTGGACCAGGGTGAAATACAGAAGTATGGTGAGGAGGGAAGAGAAACAATCCTGATAACAAATGGGTTAACAGCAGCTCAGATAACCATCATCTCTCTCTCTCTCTCTCTCTCTCTCTCTCACACACACACACACACACACACACACACACACACACACACACACACACACACACCTCCCTCCCCATGATAAGCAAAAGCAACATGACAATTGCTCTGTTTTACTCTGTATAGATTGGTAAGGAAATCCATTAGGGACGAGTCCTCAGAGTAATTAAAACTAACGTTTTTGTTTGTTTGTTTCTGTTCCAATTTGTTTCCAGGCCTTTGGCTTCTTGAGAAAGAACTTTACTAACATAATATTTTCTCATTTTTAATTTCTTTAGTGACTTTAATTATCTTCTCTCAGGCCTATAATATTATTATTTCTTTTTAAAAGAAAAACAAGAGAAATGAACTTGTTTGCTTAAGGCTTTACCAAGATTTCACAGCTCCAGCTATTTCAACTAGCAATACTGCTAGTAATTAATCAAAACATAGACCAAATTGCCATTTCTACTTTCCACAAAGTTTAACCCCATCCTGTTCCACAACTGTAAAATTAATGCTAGTTTAATATTTTGTTGGATATCTCTAATTGTTTTCACATCTTGACTTACAATAGGGTTTTTAAAATTGCATTTAAGTATGTTTTGTGCCTGCTACATTTGCATCAAGATGCCTCTCTTTTTCTAGAGAAAAGGAGATTTTCTCACTGTCCTGTCTATAAAATCATTAATCATGCTAATTGCATAATTAGAATGCTATTTCTTTTAAAATAAAAAAAACTATTTGAAATTCTCATTTATTTAACTTATTTCTCTACTTTGAAATTTTACAAAATTACCTTGAAATTAATAAATGACTATAATGACAATAATATTTTGGATTTGCCATTAGAGTATATTTTTACTCAAATTTGAATCACATTACCAAAGTGCATTACATGGGTCATTCCTAATGATTTTTTTCCAATAAAACTTCATTATGGACATTGCCATTTTTTCTAGCTTTATTTGTGTATGATTGACAAATAAAAATTGTATATATTTAAGGCATACAACATGGGGTTTTGGACATAGGTATGTCTTGTGAAATGATGGGCACAATCAAGCTGACATATCCATCACCTTACATAGATACCATTTTTTTGTGGTGAGAACACTTGAGATCTACTCTCAGAAAAGTTCAAGTATAAAAAACTTTATTATTAACCTTATACAGCATGATTAACATTTGGTATCCAGAATTTATTTCCACCCACCTCCACCACCGCTTCCTCAGGACCTGGTAATCACCATTCTACTCTCTGTTACTGTAAGGTCAACTTTATTTTTTTAAAAATTCCACATATAAGTGGGATGATACAGTATTTGTCTTTCTATGTCTGTCTTACTTCACTTAGCATAAAGTCTTCTAGGTTCAAACATGTCATCTCAAATGTAGAAAGCTCTAAAGACTCCATCAAAATAAAAGACACTGTTAAAACTAATAGAAAATTCATAAAATTTGCAGGATACAAAATCGATGTACAAAAATATGTTACATTTTTATAAAATAACAATGAACTATCCAGAAAAGGAATTAAGAAAACAATCTCATTTACAATAGCTTAAAAAAATACTTATGAATCAATTTAACTAAGGAGATAAAGATCTGTATATTGAAAACTTTTTTAAGGTTCAGTAATATTCTATTTTATACATGTACACACACACACACATTCACACACACACATACATACACATATATGACAACTTCTTTATCCATTCATCTACCCAGAGATGCTTAAGTGTTTTGTTGTTGTTTTTCCTCCATATCATGGTGTAGAGCTAGGGTTAGGGTCTGGAGCTCACAGACCCCTCGAGCCCATTCACAACCCCTTCACATGCAGGTCTATGAGCTAGGGAACCGGCAAAAAGGTCCTTGGAGCCTTGATTGAAGTAGAAATAGCCTTTATTCAGCACACACAACACTATGAGCTAAGCAGTCTACAGAGAAACTCAAAAACTCAACTGCTACCAGCAAAGTCCAAAGAAAAATTTCAGCATCTGCCAGCAGAGTAATCGTGCTCTGTTTTTAGATGTGAGTTCTGCTAGCCAGCCTGCTTCATGAAACTCAAGAACACACAATAGCATCAAAACTAAAAAGATACATTGGTGCACATGCACACTAACTCCACCCACACAACTTGTTTACAAAGAATTAAGAATGTGCTGCTCGACCCCTAACCAGACCTGAGCTGAGGGAGCCTGACTAAATTATCCTGTTTTTTCCACACATGGCTATTGTAAATAATGTTGTCAGGAACATGGGAGTTCATATATACTCAGAAGGTGGTGATTTCATTTTCTTTGGGTATCTACCAAGAGGAATTGCTGGGTCATGTGTTAGTTCTATTTTTAATTTCTTTAGAAATCTCCATACTGTTTCTCATAATGGCTCTATAATTATGTTCCCACCAGCAGAGTACAAGGGTTTCCTTTTCTTTACAGCCTTACCAACACTTCTTATCTTTTGACTTTTTGATAATGGACATCCTAACAGGTGTTAGGTGATATCTCATTGTGCATTTAATTTGTATTACCTTGATGATTAGGGAGGTTGAGGTTTTTTTTTATACACCTGCTGGTATATGTCTTCTTTGGAAAAATGCCTATTCATGTCCTCAGCTCATTTTTTAATTGGGTAAATGTTTTTATGCTCTTGAGTTGTATGAGTTCATTATGGATTTAAGATATTAATCCTTCATCAGATATATGGTTGCCAAATATTTTCTCTCATTTCACAGGTTGCCCTTTTATTTCATTGATTGTTTCCTTTGCTGTGCAGAAGATCTTTGATTTAATTCCACATAGTTTATTTTTGCTATTGTTATCTGTGCTTTCGGTGTCCAATCAAAAAAATAATTGCTACAGCCAATGTCAAGAAGTTTTTCTGCTATGTTTTCTCTTGGAATTTTTATAGTTTCAGGTCTTACATTTAAGTCTTTAACACATCTTGAATTGATTTTTGTATGTGGTATAGGAAAAAAAAATCCAATTTCACTTTTTTTCATATGGACATCCAGTTTTCTCAGCATATTTTATTGAAGAGTCTATACTTTTTCTATTGTGTATTCTTGGTTCCTAGTCAATATTAGTTAAACATATGTGAATGGATTTATTTTGAGGCTCTTGATTCTATTCCATTGTTCTATTTCTGTTTTAATGCCAATGAATGTTTTTATATTTTTATCACTACAGTTTTGTAAAACAATTTTAAATCAGAAGTGTGATGTTTCCAGCTTTGTTCTTTTTATTCAAGATTGCTTTTTCTGTTTTTTTTTTTTTTTTGTGGTTCCACAGCAATTGTAAGGTTGTGTTTTCTATTTTTATGAAAAAAAATGACATTGGAATTTTGATAAGGATTGCATTTGATCTGTAAATCACTTTGGGTAGTATGGACACTTTAACAATATTAATTCATCCCATCCATGAGCATTTATTTGTGTCTTCTTCACTTCCTTCCATTAGTGTTTTATGCTTTTCAATATACAGATCTTTATCTCCTAGGTTAAATTGATTCATAAGTATTATTTTAAGCTATTGTGAATGAGATTACTTTCTTGATTTTTTTTCAGGATAGTTTGTTAGTTTAAAAAAATGTAACATATTTTCGTACATTGGTTTTGTATCCTGCAAATTTACTAATTTTTTTATTAGTTTTAACAGTGTTTTCTTTTTGTTTGTTTTGTGGTGGAGTCTTTATAGCTTCTTACATGTCATCTGTAAACAGGGATTATTTTACTTCTTATTTTCTTATTTGGATGCCTTTTATTTATTTATTTTTTCTTGCCCAATTGCTTTGGCTAGGACTTCCAGTACTATGTTAAATAGAAGTGGCATGAGTAGGCACCCTGAATTTAGAAGAAAACTTTTAGCTTTTCACCATTGATTGTGGTGTTACCTGTGATCTTTTCATATGTAGCCTTTATGATGCTGTGGTAATTTCCTTCTATTTCTAGTTTTTTGGGAGTTTTTAGCATGAAAGTGTATTGAATTTTGTCAAATACTTTTTCTGCATCTGTTAGATGATCATATGATTTTTGTCCATCATTCTGTTAGTGTGATGTACTACATTTATTGATTTACATGTGTTCAATCATCCTTGAATCCCAGGGACAAATATCAATTGGTCATGATGTATGATTCTTTTAATATGCTTTTGAATTCAGTTTTCTAGTATTTTGTAGTGGATTTTTGCATCTGTGTTTATTAGGGATATTGGCCTGTAATTTCCTTATACTGTCCTTTTCTGGCTTTGGTTTCTGTGTAATATTGGCCTTGTAAAATGAGTTTGGAAGTGTTTCCTCCACTTCCTTTTTGAAAGAGTTTGAGAAGGATTGGTATTAATTATTTTTTACATGTTTGATAGAATTCACCAGTGAAGCCACATTGGCATGGAATTTTCTTTTTTGTGTGTGAGATTTTTGGTTACTGATTCAGACTCCTTACTCATTAATGGTCTATTAAGATTTTATGTTTTTATGGTTCAGTCTTGGTAGGTAGAGAGTTTCTAGGAACTTATACATTTCCTCTAATTCATCCAATTTACTGATGTATGATTGCTCATAATTGTCTCATATGATCCTTTGTATTTCTGTGCTATCAGTTGTATTGTCTCCTCTTTATTTTCTGATTTTATTTGCATCTTCTCTCTTTTTTTTCTAAGTTAGTCTAGCTAATGCTTTCCCAATTTTAATTTTTCCCAAATCAATTCAATTTTATTAATCTTTTCTACTGATATATATTTTTAAAAGATGACCAGTAAGGGGATCTTAACCCTTGACTTGGTGTTATCAGCACCACACTCTCCCAAGTGAGCCACAGGCCGACCCTTTTCTACTGATTTTTATAATATCTATTTCATTTATTTCTGCTCTTGGTATTTCTTTGTTTTTGCTACCTTTTTGCTTGGTTTGGTTTTCTTTTCTATTTAGGTTGTTTATTTGAGGTCTTTTTTTCTTTTATGTTGGGAATTATTACCAGTTATTTCCTTCCTAGAACTGCTTTTGTTGCATCCCTTAGGTTTTGACATGTTATATTTCCATTTATTTTTTGTTATAAGATTTTTTTTTAGTTTCTCTTTTGATTTCAATTTATTGTTTGTTCAGAAGTGTGTTGTTTAATATCCATCTTATTGTGATTATTTTCAGTTTTCCTCTTTTTGTTATTGGTTCCTACTTTCATACTACTGTTGTCAGAAAAGATACTTGGCAAAATTTACATCTTTTTAAATTGTTAAGACTTGTATTGTGACCTAACATATGATATGATATGTTCTAGAGAATGTTCCTTGTGCACTGGAGAAGAGTGTATTCTGCAGCGGTAGGACAGATGTTCTGTTTATATTTGTTAAATTCATTTGGTCTAAATGTAGCTGAGGTCCAATGTTTCCATATTTCTTTTTTTTTTTTTTTCCCTTTTGGTGGCTGGCCGGCATGGGATCTGAACCCTTGACTTGGATGTTTTCACATTGATATTCTATCTGGATGATCTATCCTTTCTTGGAAGTTGGTTATTGAAGTTCTCCAGTATATTCATGTCAATTTTTCTCTTTAGATCTGCTAATATTTGATTTATTTATTCAGGTTTTCTGATGTTGAATGTGCATATGTTTACAATTGTTATATCTTCTTGATGAATTCACTCCTTTTTCATGACATAATGCCCTTCTTTTTCTCTTATAACAGCTTTTGACTTCAAATCTCTTTTGTCTGATATAAGTATAGCTACTCCTGCTCTCTTTTAGTTTCCATTTGTATGGAATATCTTCTCCCTTCCCTTCACTCTTAACCTATGTATGTCCTTAAAGCTGAGGTGAGGGCCAGCCCGGTGGCACACTGCTACAGTACGCCGTTGGGAGCGCGGCGGCGCTCCTGCCGAGGGTTCGGATCCCACATACAGACCGGCCGCTTACTGGCTGAGCGAGGTGCGGGCACAACACCGAGGGTTGCGATCCCATTGCCGGTCCCAGTCCGGTACGGGCACGACACTGAGGGTTGCAATCCGTTGCCGGTCACAAAAAAAGACAAAAAAAGGAAAAAAAAAAAAAGCTGAGGTGAGTCTCTTATAGGAAGCACATGTTTACTCTTGTTTTTCTATTAATTCACTCTATATCTTTTAATTGTAGAATTTAATCCATTTCCATTCAAAGGAATTATTGGCAAGCAAGGACATACATTGCCATTTTGTTAATTGTTTACTGAGTGTTCTAAAATTATTTTGTTCCTTTCTTTCTCTGTTTTTCTTTATGATTTGATGATTTTCTGTAGTGTTGTGCTTTGATTACTTTCTCTTTATTGTTTGTGTATCTACTAGAAGTTTTTCTTTGCAGTTCCAATAAAGGTTACATACAATTTATAGTTATAACAGTCTATTTTAAACTGATAATAACTTAATTTTAATTGCATATAAAAATTCTACCCTTTACTTTCCATCTCAATATTTTATGATTTTTTGAGTTAATTTTTATCAAAACATATTGATTTTGCATATTTATAAGGTAGGGTTATATTTCAGTACATGTGTACAATGTGTGATGATTTAATCAGGGTAATTAGCATATTCATCATTGAAAAACTTAATCATTTATTTATGATGTCACTGTTTACATGTGTTTGTATTATGGATCCATTAACAAAATAGACAGACAAAATTATTTTGCATATTTTTGCCTTTAATCCTTATACTAGAGTTATAAGTGATGCACACACCACCATTACAATATTACTCTAAATTTGACTTTGTACTTACCTATAACAGTGACTGTTATACTTTCTTATGTATTCATGCTACTAATTAGTATATTTTCATTACTCCTTTAAGAACTCCCTTTATCATTTCTTTAAAATGGTTCTAGTGGTGATAAACTACCTCAGGTTTTGTGTGTCTGGGAATGTGTTTATCTCTCCTTCATTTCTGAAGGACAGCTTTCCCATGCATTCTTCATTGGCAGTTGTTTTTTTTCTTTCAGTGCTTTGAGTATATTATCTCATTCTCCTCTGGGATGCACAATTTCTGCTGAGAAATCAGCTGATATCCTTATTGGGTAGGGGGTTCCCTTATATGTGATGAGTCTCTTTTCTGTTGCTGCTTCCAAAATTCTTTCTCTGCTTTCCATTTTTTAGTTTGATTATATGTCTCAGAAAATACATCCTTGAGTTGAACCTCTTTGGGGACTTAAAACTTTATGTACCTGGATGTCCATTTATTTCTCTCCCCCAATTTGGAAAATTTTCAGTCATTATTTCCTTAAATAAACTTTTATTTCTTCCTCTCTCCTTCTTTTGATATTTCCATAAACATATACTAGGCTGCTTGATGGTGTCCATAATCCTGTAAGCTTTTTTTAGTCTTTTTTTAATTTTTATTTTTCCTTTTTGTTCATCTTACTGTGTAATTTCAAATGAACTATCTTTATGTTCATGGATTCTTTCTTTTTCTTGATCAAGTCTTCTATTGATACCCCACATTTCATTTTTTTTCATTAATTGTATTCTTCAGTTGCAGAATTTCCTTTTGGTTCTTTTTATGATTTCAATCTCTTTCTTCTAATTTGTTCACATATTTTTTTTTTGTAATTATACTGAGTTGTCTGTATGTGTTCTCTTGTAACTTGTTGAGTTTCCCTAAAAAAAAAAATATTTTGAATTCTCTGTCACTTTGTAGTTCTTCATTTATTTAGGTCAGTTACTGAAAAACAATTCAGTTCCTTTGGTGTCATGTGTCCTTGATTTTTTTTTTTTTATATATTATTTTGTAACTTTGAGTTGGTGTCTGAATATTTGACAGAGCAGTCACCACTTCCAGAATTTACACAACGATTGTGATGGCAAAAGACCTTCACCTGCATGTGGGTGGGAGAATGCCCGCTGAGTAGAGTGTGGCAATTCCAACTTCAGTGAAGGTGCAGCTGTGTAGTCTCCATGTAGGTTAGTCAGCTGATGTCAGCATCAGCAAAGATTGCAGGGGTTCTCATAAGTCAAGGTTGTGGGTCTTGAGGTGGCAACAAGGGATTTTGAGGTCTTCAGTGACAAAAGATACTGGGGTCCTCCTAATCTCTTTTTCTTCCATGGGAGATGCAATGGCTAAAGGGATCACTTTTGGTGCAGGATTCAGGTCGCAGGTCCACCTACAGTGGTGGTGGTGCTGATGTCTGTTGTGCAGCACTCTCGAAGCAGCCATGGAGCCGGAATTTGAAGTGTGAACACACTTGGAGGGACTGAAGTTCAGGGTTGTGATGGTAGTAGTGTCCAACTCACAAGCACCCCTATTGCAGCATGGATAAGGATGTATGAGACACAGGTGCTTGGGAAACAGCCAGGGATCCAGGATCCAGTGAGTGGAAATGCACAGAGCTACATCAGCTCTGGGGTCTGGGACATGGCCTAGCCCATAGCAGCAAATTCTGTAGTGTGTAAGAAGCTGGCACATATTGGGAAGCCAAGAATCCAGAGTTCAGACTATGAAGGCGTGGGGCATGTCCACAGCTTTTCAATCTGGTTCATGCATGAGGTTGTCCTGTCCTGAGCAGCATGATAGCAGCTACCTTTTGAGGTAGTGGGGAGGACAGCAGTGTCTCCCTCTTTGGGGCACATGCAGTTATGATGGATGTTGGTTATCTCAGTGGCAAAAGCTCATGGTATCTTCTGCAGAGCAGGCCACTGTGAACAAAGAGGGAACCCACTGAGTGGCTGATATTGATAGTCTACACCTTTTTGTTTGTTCCTAACTGCTTTTGAATAGCTCAGGTATGCTGATCTCCACAGCAATACTTTCTGTATGGTTATTATGTTTTTCACTACACTGCATTGCTGCATGTTCTTAATTGGACTCTTGAGTCTTCTCTGGACTGTTTCAATCCATAGATAGTTGTCTAACTGTTGCTTTTTGAGGAAGATGAAGGCAGGTATCTACTACTCCACCATCTTGGATTGCCATTTATTCCCAATGACAAAAAAATGGAAATGATATATCTGTGCTTGAAATAAAGCAATAATGAAAAGCAAATAAAAATATTATGAAGCCATAATAACTTGTCAAAGGCACTTCCTACAGAGATATTAGCTGTTATTAAATACCTAAATTGGTTTTTGTTGATGAAAAATAAATTAGGAGGATTATGACATATCAGAGATATGTACCTATTGAAAGGACACTCTAGAAAAAATTATAATATTAATAGAACAACCTTAGGTGAAAGTTTTTAGCACAGTACCTGACAAAACTAACTTGCTCAAAATTAAATAAATATATAAATATATATTTTGCCTTTTGATGAATCAGAAGATCAGGTAAAAATAGGCCTACATTTCTGATGGACAAACATCTAGTGAAGTTTGATAGAATACAGCTCCTTGCCTTTAGATGAAGCTAGTAATCTCTACTCACTACATTTCCCATGAGGCCTTTTTTTTAAAAAAAACAATATTTATTCTTATTTACCCACACTACACATTATAATTCCCTCTGCTCTCTCTCTACCCTCCTACAGATACTCTAACCTATACTCATTCCAAACTGCAACTCTCCAGGTACCTCATTCTTTTCCCCACATTAGTGTCTTTGCACATGGTTTCATTTCAACCCAATTTGATTTTGATCTTCTTTAGCTGTGAATATTTATTATTGATTTTTGAAGAGACATCCTAAGTACCTTTGCTTTTGTGAAATCTTCTGTGATGCACCCAAATCAAGGTTTTTATTTCTCTTATTTTTCTCAATACATAGTTTAATTTTATATTTTATTGCATTGTTACACAATTTATTTACCCCCCTGTCCTTCCATACTAAACAAAGAGTTTATACAAGTTTGCATGAGCCATATGTTATCAATGCTTAACACTCAGTAAAGTGCCAGGCCCATGTTAGTATTCAACTCCATACATTTTTGTCAGATTTGTTTCTCAATAAACAGTCTTGAACAATTTTTTCTTTCTTCTTTCCTTCCTTCCTTGGCCATCAGGTATTGTAGTTTAGTTCTTATTTTTCTGATTACCTTTGGATTCCTGTTAAGCGTGTTAAGCTCCTATGTCTAATTGCTTAAAAATGAAACAAGAGAACAAGGACTTAGCCTGCAAATTTTTTGTTTCAGTAACCGAATATTATTTTCTTGTCTCCCATTAATTTATTGTTACTCAAACACAATAATAAGTGAAGGGTTGGTAGTCTGAATAAGTCTGGTTGTTGACTGAACCAGGAATAGAATACAGAGTGCTTTTCACTTATTTCCCTGCCCCTTTGTTGTACAATTCTACTTCTGCCTTTAAATGAGCTCCTGTGTATCTGTAGTGGTTTATCTTACAGAAGGATCGGGTTCATTTATTCCAAACATTGGTAAAAATGGATTATTTATTTTACCTTATTTTGCTGAAAATCTGTTACAAGTGCATATAATCAAACGGCTATTTAAAACTAATAATTACATAAAAGCAAGTTAATTATATTTTAATGCAAACTGTATATAAACTATTCAACATACCTATAACTTCTCCTGATAATTTAAATTGTGTTTTGGAGCCCTGTTTATAAAAGGGTAACTTGAAAAGGTAAATAACCTGCTTCTTACTTCTTACACATTTTTTAATTTCATGGTAAATTTAAATCACAGAAATCTTATTATATACATTTTCGTCTATATATGTGGACATTGATATTTACAACATTAGGACCTGAACTTTTCTACTATTTTCCCATGATTGTTAATGTAGTTACTTCTGAGAAATATGTGCTCTCTAATAGTTTTTTAAGACCAGTGGAAAATTCCATATATCATTGTCTATAATAAAGTTTGGTTTTTTTGTTTGTTTGTTTTGATTTTTTCTGAATTAGTGGTTCAAAAAAAGTACTTTTCTCTGAACAAGATTTACAGGGCTATAAGGTGATTATGCGAAGGTATTTCAAAAAGTTTATGGAATGAACCATATTACCTTCTAATTCTATTTTTCCATGAACTTTTTGAATTGCCCTCATATCTATGTCCTTGATTTAATTATCAACATATTCTAGGACCAAGTTCAACTAAATAGATAATAAATAAAATATATAGAAAGAAAGGGAGAGTAAAAAAAGAGAAATGGAAATGTGTAGTTTTGAAGATTTCCATGTCTTCAACTTTAACATAGAAAGGAGGATATAGACAACTGAGATGCATCTATTGAACAACTTCTCTATTAATATATATATATATTTAATTTTTTCAGATCACTTGGAAAGTATTCCTCTTCCAGTATTTTAGCTAGCCAATTTTATTGCATGACTCAAAGACTATTAATAACTGACCTGTATTTGTTATTTATTGCTGCATAACAAATTATCACCAAATTTAGCAGCTTAAGAAAATATTTGTTATCTCACTTTTCGTTGTACGGGAATTTAGGAGTGGCTCATTTGAATGGAGTCTGTCTCAGGGTGTCTCATGAGGCTTCAGTCAGTGGGGCCTGCACTTAGTGGCTAAACTGGAGCTGGAGGATCTGGTTTCATGATGACTTCTTCAAGAGACTATTGGAAGTCATAGTTCCCCACCATGTGGACCTCTCCATAGGTCTAGTTGAGTGTTCTCATGACGTGTTAACTGGTAACTGGCTTCCTCCAGAGCAAGTGATGAGAGGGAGAGAGACAGAGAGAAAGAGACAGATAGAGAGAAAAAACAGAGAGAGAGATAGAGAAGAGACCAAGAGAGAAGAGACAGAGAGAGAGTGATAGAGTAAGCACATTAGGAGTAATCTGAATATCTTTTATGACCTCTCCTGAGAAGTCACATGTTTTTATTTCTCCTAAATTATATTCATTAAAAATGAGTTACTAAGTTCAGTCCATACTCAAGAGGAGGGGAAATTAAACTCCACTTTTGAAGAGGAGTATGTCAAAGAATTTTTTGACATATTTAAAAATTTCCATATGGCTTAAACTCACAGAGGTTTTATATGGTAGAATCAGGACTAGTTGTGACCAGTTGTGTAATTTAACATGAAGTGCTTTTTTTTTTCTTTTCCTATTGGTGGATGGAGCTTTTTTTTTTTTCTTTTTTCTAACACACCATCAATCTTCTTATAGTACTAAGGATACCACCTTCCTTATAGATGAGTGAAAAGTTTGGAAAATTAAATGGAAGAATTAGGAAAAGAAAGGAACACTGTGAAATTAGAAAAGGTACCTGGACATCTGGAGACACATTTATGTTAGTAATTTGAAGGTAACACTAGAAATATAGATATGTAAAAATTGATTCTAGAATATTTTGAAAATCTGGGAGAAGTTGTCTTAGCTTGGAGAAATAGTTCAAATTTGGGAAACAGATGCTAATAATTTACACCTGATTTCATTATTTCATTTTTTTTCATTGAAACATAGCTGATTGTTCATACCTGTGGTGTACAGAGTTGAATAGCCATAACTGTATGCAACATGTGATACTCAAGTCAGGATAATTAGTATATTCAAGATTATACAACATAATCATTTTTTCTGTCCCTTTACCACTCCTCTGCCTCCCCCTTTCCCACCTCTGGCGATGTCAGTTGTTGTCTTTCCATTTGTAGGTTCAATGTATTATTGTGATTGTTGTGTCTTTCTCTCCTTTTTTATTTTTATTTTGTCTTTACCTCCCACTTATGAGTGAGGACATGCATCATTTCTCTTTCTGTGCCTGGCTTATTCCACTTAACATAATTTTCTCTAAGTTCACCCATGTTGCTGCAAATGGCAGAATTTCATTCCTTTTTATGGCAGAGTAGTACTATTCCATTGTGTATATATACCACATTGTCCTTATCCAGTCACCTGACGACAGACATTTAAGTTGGTTCCAACTAGAAGCTATTGTAAATAGAACTGTGATAAACATGGGAGTGCAGGTATCCTTTCAACACGATGATTTCCATTCCTTTGGGTATATACCCAGCAGTTGAATTGCTGTCTCATGTGACAGTTCTATCGTTTTTTTTCTGTGATAGTGGTTAAAGACCAACTTACTTCTGTGAATTTTGACAATATCCCAGCCAGAAACCTGATCCTATTAGTTATTCAGTCATCTAAACAGATCCCTCCCTGCCTCTATACTTTACGTCCAACACCAATTTAATACCATTGTGCTTGCCCTGATATAAATTTCTATGATGCAGGAGATGGTACAGTCCAGAGTTCCCAAGCATGAAATTTTAAAATAAGATGACTTAGGTTAAAATCCCAGATTTGGCTAATTACTCACTATGTGACCATAGAGAGGTAACTTATTCACTTTGTGGTATAATTTACTCATCTATAAAATGTTAGTGATGATGTCTATAACAGAGTTTACCCTATATGGTTGTTGTGAAAGTTAAGTTAGATAGCACAGAAAAAGTGATTAAAAACATTAATTAGACACATAGTAATAAGCACACAATTATGACATATTTTTATTGGCAGTATCATGTGAGTTGAAGATTCATGCACTGACCTATTGATCAAAGAAATGTTTAAACCTAAAATAATAATATAGCTAAAATTATTTAGTGGTTACCATGTGTAATGAACTATAGTAAATGTTTTACAAGTTATATTTTATCCTCTTAACAACTCTTTTACCTTTATTTAGTCAAATGCAGAACAAGTACTAGATGAATTCTCCAAGGTCATACAGATTCAGGTTGTCAAGGCAGCTATATCTGTGCAAGGAATTATAATTGTGCATGGAGAACATACAAATATAGCAGTGATATTCTATGATCTTAAGAAAAATATCTTCGCAGGGCAGTAATACCAGATTTTCTCTCTCTGTATTTGACTTAATTATCTGTTTGCCATGTTTACTAATTACTGCACTTAGATCTAGAGAGAAGCCTTTGTCTCATTCCCCAGTGTGGGTGTGGTTCCACTTTTATTATGTATTTTCTCATGTTTTGAAGTTTGTTATTTTTACCCAGCATATTTCCAAAAGTGATTTAAGACAGCTGCTCTGTATCTTTAGGAATTATATTAACAAATGGAATAAGAATGAGAATTCAATAGAAAAGGTTCTGCTTCTATAAGATAACCCTATCCATTTCAAAGGGGAATTAGCATAAAAGTCATTTTTAATACCATTATAAGCATACGTTGCCAAAACTTGTGGCCAATAGAAACAGTTTTTGAAAGCATTATGTTTTGATATTCAATGGGTTTCCTGCCATTTGGATCACATAGTTTATCAGTGTCAAAATAACTGACTTTGATCATTTTTAAAAGTATCTCAAAGCAAAGAAAATCAAATTTTTTTCAAAGACCGTGTTTGAAGGAAAGTCTACAAAGAAGCATTTCAATGAGCAAACATGATGTTTTAGGTCAGGGTTCTCAGAAACTGCATTCTGAGTTGAAGATTTGCTTACAGGAAGTTTATTGGGGAGTGGTCATGGTCTCAACATCTGTAAGGGAATAGAAGTAGAATTAGGCATAGAGGAAGAATGATCCATTCAGAATAAAAGCCTTAGCTGATCTTATGAGGAGCACTGCATCTGGGTTGGCCCGCAGAGGTGTCCCAAAATGAGGCATGGTGGCTGGATATTTGTACCCCAAATTGACCCATAATTGGACATGAACTGTCACCAGGGAGAGAGGATAACCTTGGATGAGGCGGGTCCCTTCATCTGAGGGCAATTCTCCTGGAATAACACCAGCCATATTGCAGAGGACTGAGTACATCTGGTTGGTGTCTCACAGAAATACTAAATTCCACTATATTGTGCCACTTAGACCCACTTGTACACATTATAAATTTGTCTCCTCTAGAAACAGCTCCTCTAGGATTCTGGTTGATTTCTTTTTGTTGGCTTACCTATAAGAGGATATTTAGTGGAGTGATCTATAGACTCCACTGCTGCAGTTGGTCTCACAACTGCAGCTGATATTCATCATGCCTCTTCCTTGCTATCCGCTCTAGACTCTTCTCAACATCCACTAGCTCAAAATGGATTGCCTGGTCAGGTGTGGACATTGACCCTCATCCCTCAAGGGTCTTAGCCATGGCTGCTGCACTTATTCATCTAATGGCTAAACTGAGCAAGGAAATACGCCCCCAAGAACAACCTCAGTGCCAAACTACCCCCACTGTATAGCAGCAGCTCTACTGACTCCTGATCATCCTGCCAGGATGGCAGTTCATTTTCTTTCTCTTTTGCACAAGAGTCTGAAGTGACCAAAATAGCTATATTTTTAAAATGTATGGGAATCTTGCTGTGTCCTCTAGTGATACAGTTATCCCTGTGGAAACCAACAACTCTAAATCCACAGAGACTATGATTGCAGGAACAGGAAGCAGAACATGTGTCAATAGGAGTGATGGTAAACAGGGCGTCATAGGATTTTGGTCCCCTGGGATCTTTACCCTCTGGTGTTATGCCTGCAAATATGTTGCATTACATGGCAGAGGGAGCAGGTGGGGTAGAATAAAAGCTTATAATCAGCTGACATTAGAATAGGGAATTTATTGTTGATTATTCAGGTGGGCCCAATGTAATCACATGAGCCTTTAAAAGTAGAAGAGGAAGCTAAAGTAGTAGATCAGAGAGTTGTGGCCATGGGAGAAGAGGCAGGAGAGATTTGAAGGCCAAGAAGATTTGTGTTGTTGCTGGTTTTGAAGACAGAGAGGACCACAAGCCAAGGAAGGTGGGTCGCCTCTAGAAGCTGGGAACTGCCCTCAACTAACAGCCAAAAAAACAAACCAAAGAAACAAAAACTCCATTCCTGCAATTGTAAAAAATCTTAATTCTGTTCACTTCAATTAACAAGCAAGGAAGTGGTGTCTTTCTAGAGCCTCTAAAAGGGAATACAGTCTGTCAACACCTTGGTTTTGGACTGGTGAGATACATACTGGACTTCTGGTCCACAAAACTGTAAGATAAAATATGTGCTGTTTTAAGTTGCTAGGTTTGCGGTAATTTGTGATGACAACGATAGGTAACTGATACACAGGGCTGCTCCAATTTCCACCTCTAAATTCCTTCCCAGACTCGTATATTTGAAATGTTGGAAACATAGACCCTGTGGTGATGGAGGTGAGTGGCAGCCGGTGCTGGTGGTGCATGTTCTTCACCACCGCCCCTGAGCTCCTCTGTTCATGCTCCCCTTGCATCAGTCCTGGGAAGTGGAAGACTGAGGCTGGCTGGTATCAAATGGCCAAACCATTACGCATACTCGAAGTTTTGTGTCCCTGTCATTGTAGAGACTCTCAGGAAGACTATGAGGTGATGCAGAGATCATCTATTGCCTACACCATAAATAAATCCACGTGTCTAGTCCCTAGACATTCTTGCTTCAGTTTTTTTTTTTTTATTCATCTTGGACCAGCCATGTATGATTTCCCATGAGTCTAAGCATATTATAAACTTGGACTATTTCTTTCCACACAAAGTGGATGCCCACTTATGCCACCTAAGGTTCTACTCATTGAGAGGATTTTCCCTCACCTAGTACCTCTCATGCCACTCCTGAGGGGAACTATAGAGCAGCCACCAAGCTAAGCTGGTATGCTGGTACCTCTCCTGAGGTCTTCACCACATTGAAAGAGCATAACTATATTGATAAACATTCCTATCCAACTTTGTATTCTGTCTCCTTCTGTCTTCCAGTGCCTTCCTTACTACTCTCCCATCTCCTGTCTGTACATGTTTTCTAGGTTCTATAGCTCCCTGGAATGTAGTCCATTTCCTTCTTTAGGAGGCCCAGCACTTTTCTAGCTGGGTTATGTTGTGATTTGACATTAGTTACTGGTTGGTTGCTATGATTAGAAGTTGGAGTATATCCTGAAGAAAAAGTACAGCTATTTCACAGGACAGAGGCCTTTGCATCACTGTCAAACAGTGAGAGAGCACTAGCCATTGAGAAGTGGGAGCATGCTGCTTCTGCAGGCTAATAAAGTCCAGGGCACACTGAGATTTCCAGGATTTACAGTTTCAGCCCAGATGTCACCAATCCTAATTTTCAGGATACCTGGTCTGTACAATTAAAGCCATCACCTTAATTATTGATGACTTTATTGATTTTTATCATGGATGATTTTCCTTGGCTTCTTCAATCTTTTAAGTCCTGGGACTGATCTTGAGCTATACTGCTCTCTGGCTAAAGGAGAAGAAAGTCCTTTTATATGTGGACAAGAAGATCCTGCATCTCTTACACTTTGCATTAAGTTTTTTTATTAGTAACTTCTGCCTTTATCTTTTTCAGACATTATTCATTGTCTTTGCATTTGTTATTGCAATTAACATCACCATCCAATTTCATTGTCTTCATAATTCCTACTTTCTTAGAACCTCTCAAAAGCCTACAGTATTGCAGCCGCCGGTGTCAGTATGTGCCCTTCCCCCCACATCTCATCCCATTTCATTACCAGTGAACATTTTAATTTAACAATTGTACTTTTTTAGCATACAAGTGGCTAACACTATTCCCAGTGTCCTCATTGCTACTGCAGAGGGGACGATCTTGCTCTAAAATCCAATTTCAAGCTTGCTTCCTTAAACCACTCTTAGTTCAACTGTCTTAGGATGGTTTCCTTAGGGAAACAGAATCTGAGATAGAGATTGGTAGACAGGAAGATTATTGGAAAGTACTCTAAGCACAACAATCTGAGGGGGTCAAGCAAATGGGATTAGGCCATTTCGCAGTTGAACTGCGAAGGACTAAACAAATATCTCAGCCAATCCCACAGGAATCTCTGAAGCTAGGATGGCTGGTGGTGGTCCTGAACTGTGGTAAAGCCCCTGACCCTTTTATCCTCAAGTCAATCGGTCACTAGGTGTGAGCTTCTCTTGGGAGGGCACGCCGCCATGAGCAGGCAGTTAGTTCTCTTTAGGCTGAGGCTAACACCTGGATAGAGGCTCAGCCCTGAACATCAGCAGCTGGGGAGTGTGAGCTGATAGTGAAAGGAAAATATAAGCAGGAGGATCTTCAGGTTGTTTGTTTTGTTTTAGCATCTCTAGAAGATTAATACAAAACAAATGTCATAAATTTCATCATTTTCAAATTGAGTGGTATATGGGTTTATAAAAGTGCCATTTTGATTTTTATCAATAGTTTTGAAGGAAATTGGTTGGCTTCTATATATTTTAATATGAAAGGATAATATTAAAATTCACACCTTTCATGAAGGCAGTAAGAATGGAAAATGTTTACTCCAGATGGCTTTACATACTACTCATACTAATTACAACAATGAGATTTAGTTGAGGAGAACTTGAAGTAATTGCTATACGTAGACCAAGACTAAACTTCACACAGTGGTTTAAATTACTATCACATTCGTGGACTGTACTAATTTCATATTTCTGTATATAAAGCAATATAACTCAATTATCCTTTTTTTTAAGCAGTAACTTCTTAAATAAAATATCTGAAATCATGGTGGTTTTTGTTATTTTTATTGTTGTTGAGTACACCCATTAATAGGCCAAGAATATCAGTGTAATTGTAGAGTTCCCGTGACCTCCAAAACTGGTCATTTTCTTTTAAATGAAGGGTTTAGACTAAATAAACTATAACTTATTTGGAGCTTTAAACTCTCTATCACTTACATTTCTTACATTCAAGGTTAATATCACTGGAGAAAATTATGTGAGAGGCAGCACTTTTAACACCATAGCTCCTGGCACTTTACAATCTCAAATGTAATAAGCTGGGGAACTGAAATTTAGGAGTGTGTACTTGTGGTTTGAAGAAAATGTGGACAAAAGGTGAGGGTCAACAAATACAAGGTTAGAGGCAACCAATTAGCCTGAGGAACAAGCATCTAGTGTCCCTTTCCCTTTCCTTTTTCTCCTCTAAAAGATTCAACATCCTTTTCAATCAAACATCAGCCACAGTAACATTCTCTACTGATTACAAAACGGGGCAATGTTAAGAAGATAAAAAAAAAAAAAATGTACAGGACTGATAACAACTCTTTTAGTAATAGAATTAGATCAAATCTAGTTGAGGCAAGCACAGAGGTTTTTTGGATTTTTACTTTTAAGGACATAAATTTATGCTCTTAAGAAAGAAATTTATCTCTTTCATAAACTCATTAAAGAATGCTTAATCTGTAAATTCAAATGTAATTAGACTCTGCATCTGAAATAACTAAGCTGGTATATAAAACTTGAGAATATTTATCTCAGCAGCTAAAAATATGCATGTTAATGAAGTTTCAAATCCATTGAACCACACATAATAGAGGATCAATAAATAGGTGTTGACAAATTGAATGTTTTCATATGGCAGAACTGACTTAGTGCTTCATTCTTTGAGGAATGAGATATTCCACAGAAGGTACTTTTTATGTAAACTGATATTTACATTTCTGTGTGACTATTTTAATCTTCATGATATTTCCAAAATATACCAAGTAATAAATAGAACTCAATGTTTTTTTTTCCTAAAGTTTTTTATTTTTCTTTAAAGTAATCAATGTATTAACCTCAGATTGATATATATTTTTAGGAAATATTTCTCCTTAATGCAATAAAGATTTTTAAATTAATTTTTGTCTCCTTCTGCCTTGACTATCCCTCCTTCCCATGTGAATAGCTTGCCGAAGCTTATAAAATCAACAACTAGTAGAGTCCAGAAGTTGGCATTAGATTTCAAAATCCATGCTTTTAAAAGCTCTGTATTCCATAAGCCAGGGAAAATTAAACTTTTTATATGTGGATTCAGGGTGTTATGTACACCATTACATTTAAAGTTTTTGTTAACAGGTAACAGTCACATTTTGCTTTGTTCTTAATTCAAATGCACTAAAAACAAAAACAAACTTGTCAAAATCATTGATTATAACCAACTTTATTGAATTCTTTGAATCTAACCTTGCATGCCATCCTCCATGGTGCTGTTAAAATGAATAAATGATTTATAACTAAAGACCTCTTAGTAGTTTCCCACTGCTATGGAAAGACAGCCCAAGGTCTTCAGCATGTCCCCAGAGCTCTGTATGATTGGGTCCAGCCTTCCTGTGCAGTCCCATCAACACCAGGATACTCCTCTTGTCTCAGGTACTTCATACATGCTATTCTCTCTGTCTGGAAGTCTCCAAACTCCTCTTCATTGATTTTCAGCCTCCTACTTCCCACCTCACCAAACTAACTCCAGTCTTTCTAATGCCCTACTCCATTCTTTAGGATTGCTTCTGATTACTCCTTTTTCAACTATCTTACGTTACCTTTAATGTGACTGCTTAATTCCCTCTATTTCCCTTTAAAAGTAGATATCAAAATTATTTAATAGTTGTAAAATTTTGGCATCATTTTTCCCCTAAATTTGTTCCCAAAAGTATTTAAGTCTGTATTTTCACTTTTGCTCCAGTGTCCAATAAAATATTTGTCACGTTGTCTTCTGAGATGCAGTCATATCACCTGAGCTTTAATCCTATCTTAATCACTCACTAATTGTGCTTGGGTGTAACATTAGCCAAATTGTTTAACTTCTCTACTTCAGTTTTTTTCATGAATGAAATTGTGATAATAGTTCTTATCACATAAGGCTGTTGTGAAAATAAAATTAGTACAAGGTATTTCAAAAAGTATATGGAAAGATTAATATTACTTTCCAATTGTATTTTTCCACAAACTTTTTGAAGTACTTTTATATATAAAGCTATTAGAACAGTTCCTGGCACAAGATAAGCATACAAAAAAGTTATTAAGATCAGAATCCCTCTATATATGAATAAGTTGTATTTGATATCATATTATTGATAATTTATAATATTTATATCTATTTCTTAATTTTAATTATGTTAAATGTACCCATTCCTGAGTTTCTAAAAAGTAGAATCTGTACTAAAAATTATAATCTTATATAATTTCTCATACAACTCTCCAAAGTAAAAGTATAAGTTGTCAAGAAAATAATATAAAGTTTTATTCATTGTTTCCTCAGCCTAGCATAGTGGCAAGCTGTTCCTTCTGGGATGAAACCATGAATCTGTGGGTGAAGCCAGTTATATATGAAGAGGTTATTTTAATATGTCATTTTGCTAGAACAAAAACATCAAAATTGTAAAGGACTAAGCATATATTATAGAAATAATTGTACATGTCTTGCAGATTGTCAGGGCTGCAAGCAGAGCCTCTGTAAAAATCAATAGGTACCATACCAATATTGTGTCCACTCTAGGATACAAGAAATCAGAGAGAAGTGCTATAAAAAGACAAGTTGAAATACTAAGGGTACAGTAACGAGCAAGAAATAAGACTTGAAACTAAGAAATTTAGTAAAGAAAGTGAAAGAAATGAAGGAAATAGTTATTAATATCATTCAAATAATTCAATAGTAAATGGCCTCTCTCTTACCTGCATTTGTTTATAACTGACTTTGGTGAATTTGTTCTTGCTTTAATGTCCCCTGCACCACCACTTGACATAAGTTGAATAACAAGGGTTTATGGTATGAAAAATATAATTAGTAAATTATAAGTAATATACTTATTTCATATAAGCCACGTATAACATCATGTGTGTATGTATCTATAATTAACTACCACCTTCTTATTAGGATACGTGGAAAGATCTTAATAAGAGGATTTTTTTTTTTTTTTTTGCTTCCCAGGGAAATTCCTCTTATTCTTTTAGGGTATGTTTTTGATTTATATTTCTGTTTATAACCCTGGATTCCTTCCTGAAAATAAAGCTTAGTGTTTGTTTGTGGGAGTCCCTCACTCTGGCTACAATGGCTCCAACTTTGTGTTGTTGTTTTACCAAACAGCAATGGCATAGCTAATTGTTATTATCTAAACATGCACTTCAGAAACTTCAGAATGTAGAATATTTGTGAATGAGCTTACAAAAGAGAAAATCTCTCTCCTAGTACCTAGGGGGAACAAAAAAGAAAACAGCATCTCCGAGACTGAGTAAAGCTTCTGTGATTCAATTCAAGTGATTGTGTAATGCCTGCAATACATTTCTCCCTTTTACCCTTGCTATTGAGGTATCAGAGCTGTACACCGGTAAAAATTGTTCTCTTAACATTTTCAAACCTTTAATATGTGGGTTATAAAGATAAATTTTTAGCTTACACTTGTATGAAATGTGTGGGCTAGAAGCCAGGCCTCTTATGTACAATTTATATTTGAACAATGACAACTCTACTGAGAAACCGTTGAGTCAAATTTAAGGCAAATACTAATGGCAAAGTTACAGGGTATTGAGAATTTTAGTAACGTACATTATAAATTGTAGGTGTAGCGATGCACGCACATTTTCTGACATTAGGAAAACAGACTTCCTCAAATTGCTGGGAATAAATTATGGGTTTTTTTGTTTGTTTGTTTGTTTGTTATTTGTATGTGACTGGTCAGGCAGAGAAGGCAGGAGAGAATATCTGTTCTTACTCCAGCAGAACAATACTACTTAAAACCTCTTTAGTGCTGAGATTTCAAAGATTTCTTAAGATTAGAGGGTTGGATTATTTTATTGCTGAAGAGTACACTGAGAGGCTAGAAGGAACCCTGCACTGTGTTCTGACAGGTAACTAGTTTCTATAGCTATTTGTCATTTAACAATGAGAATAAAAGAACATCAGATACCACAGATTAAGAAGAAAATCTTAAGAATAGAAAGAAAATCTTAGAAAATATGAGTAAATAAAATTTAAGGCATATCTGAAATAGATTTATAATAAAACTGGCTATACTTTTTCATAAAGAAGCACAGTAGAGGCTAAATATGTGATTTTGTCTTAACCCTTCTTGGTTTCAAATTCCTCTCCTCTAAAATGATGAGAAAGGACTAGATTTCCTCTAAGATTTAAGTCTAAAATTCCAGGGTATAATCCTCAGTAAGAGGGACTTTGCCAAGGGAGTGTTGAATAAATCATTCCCAGGAAAATAAAGAGGCAGATCAAAGAGGAAACATCAAAAGTTGCATTGTCCAATATTCAGGTAAAACACTTTTTAAAGATTTTTAAATGGAACATTGAAACTCTGATTCTCATCACTAGCTTTGGGGGAAAGCCACTGTAAACAATTTAGATTCCAGATAAACTCTTTATCTAATCTTGACTCATAGTGAAAATGCCATTTTCCCATTTACAATTGCACTTATTTGTCTACTCTCCACTGGATGTTTATTGAGGATTTTCTTTCTATTTGTCATTTGAATAATGTTTATTGTTGTGGCCTGCTAGTGCTTTCCAATGTAATCAGACATGTATTAAAATGAGACAACTCCTTGAGATAGGTGAACTCTGTCAGTTTGAGTGGGAGTAATGAGTTGAAGGCAGCTTATGTTAAATCCTGAAAATCTGCCTCCACTACATCTCTTTGATATAAGAATCTATGTTCAAATAAATCCACTTCAAACAATAAATCTTATGCAACACTTGTAAGACAGCTCCCCCCCAAAAAAATCATTGGTGTGAATAGATATGCCTTACTCATTTAATCTTGAATAAAAAGAATAAACCATATGGTAGTGAATAATAGTATTTGCTTTACAATTAATTGATCTGGGTTCTTTTCTTGGTGATGCTATTTATGAACTGTGATACTTCAAATGAAATATTTGACTTCACTAATATGTTTAATCTACAAAATGAAGAGATATGTTTCAAAATATTCTGAGGATTAAGAAAGAAAACTCAAAGTACTAAGCATACTGCCTGAAAATTAAAAGGTAATCCATGTTGGTTAATATAAATACCAAATATTGATTTGAGGGAGCATTTTTATACACAGAGCTTAATCATTACTGTTGGAAACTTATATGCTATAACTATTTCTTTTCTTGCAGTAAATATCGTTATTCATTATTATGTTAGTGATTCTTACATCTATATTCATAAAGGTTATTGATCTGATATTTGTTATTGGGATAATAGTGGAGTTGGAATGCATTGGGCAGTGTTCTCTCCTCTTCAGTTTTTTAGAAAAGTTTGAGTAGAATTGATATTAATTCTTTAAACATGTGATAGAATTCACCAATGAAACCATCTGTGCCTGGGTTTTTCCTTGTGGATTTTTTTAAATTAATAATTCCATCAATCTACTTATAGACCTATTCAGACTTTGTATTGCTTCTTGAGATGCTTTTGATAATGTACGTCTTTCTAAATGTTTTTTTCAATTTATTCTAAGTTAACTTTTTTGTTACCATACAGGTGTTCATAGTCTTACATTATAAACCTTATTTCTGTAAGATTGGTAATGTCTCCTCCTTCATTTCTGATTTTAGTAATTTCAGTCTTCTGTCTTTCCTTGGTCAGTGTAGCCTAACCTTTAGGGTTGCCAATTTTATTAATTTTTATGAAGAAACAACTTTTAGTTCAATAGATTTTCTCTATTGTTTTACTATTCTCTGTTTTATTTATTTCTACTCTAATCTTTATTTCCTTTCTTCTGATGTCCTTGAGTTTTATTTGCTCTTTTTCCAGTATTTTAAGATGAAATGGTAACTTATTGGATGTTATTAAAATTTTCAGATAAATTTCATTGTATATATTTAAAGTATGGTTACTATAGTGGAACAAATTAATATGTATAACCTCTCACATAGTTACTAACTTTTTCCCTGTGGAGTTGTCAGACTGTTCCCAGATGAGCCCAGGTGGATCAAATAGTGATAATTCTCAGGATAGGGCTTTTGGGAGACTCCTAACCCATTCTGATTCCCCCAGTGGCTGCTAGAATGCTGATTTTCATAGCTGCTATAGTTGTGAGGTTATTGGTTTCAAGGCTACCATGAAGTTGGGGAAAGGAGAATGGATAATAGGACGTCAAAACACCCTAAAGCTTACCTGTTCTTACTGAGATTTGGCTATTTTTCTTGAGTAAGTGCTTCCTCTATTTTTCTACGTCTCAGATTAATTTTAAGAGTTCTGAAAAAGTTGATATGGACAGACATGTCGATGTTCTTATTGCTGTTCAAAAGACAGTTGTGTGCGTGTTTCTCAATTTGCCATTCCAGAAGTGCTTCTCCATTACCTTATTTTTAAAAACAATTTTATATTTTATATTACAGAAAAATAAACAGGACAAGTATTGATCTCACCATTTTACAAATAAATAATCTGAGGATAAAATAATCTACTTGACACATTTCCCAAATAGGCAATGCCAAAGACAGTATGAAAATCTACATACCTTGGCTCTCTTCAGCTTTATACAGAATCTTATAAAATTGTAACAATTTTCATGTTTAATATTAAAAGTTCTGATACTTTACAGACTTCCTTGAATATGCTACTTCATAAATAGGTGATCAAATATATACCAACTATTTAGACATGAAAAAATTAAATCAGTATTCTTGTGATAGGACATTGTTTTACACTCATGGAACTCAGACGTTCTTGTGAGATCTTAGAGTCATGCTATACTTTACTGAATCATAAATTTTATTCTTTAACGTGTATATATTGAGTTTTGGGTTTGACTTACACTAAGATAAATGTAGGCTCTGTCATTTTTTTTCCAAGATACTGAATTACAAGCATTCATTCTTTCAAGAGTCTACCCAGGAGCTATTAAACTGCCACTTATGTGTCTAAATAATTGAGGCATTTTTCTCTTTTCGCATGGATACTCCCATGCGAAGAATAAATGGGAAACTACCACTCAAAACCACTGTAGAATTAAAGACAAAGATAATTCAGGGAGAGACTTGTTTCATTCAGTTTGACTAACCTTGAAGTGCAAATTGTTGTGATTACAGAAAGGCAGATATCACATATTATCATTTTAGGTTTAGGTGATTTTTTACATGTTGAATTTCACTGGGGAAGGGAAGCTTAACAATTACATAAAATATGGTGATTGTATTTAAAGTAGCTTATCAAAGTACTTTTTGAAAGGGGAGGAGGGGAGCAACTCTGCCAAACTTCCGCAGAAGAAATTTATTAGCCCATATAATCAAAGGAAAAATAGAATAACCAAGTGTAGAAAATACAAGTACCTGAAATGCTTGATGTCTTTTCCTAGGATGTGGTCTCATGATCTTTCCTGAGACAACATCATTTCAGTCCTTCAGGTTCAATGTCTTTTCATCCCTATAATTTCAACTCAATATTAAAATTTCCAGTTCAGAGAGTCATGTTGGCCTAATTAGGCATCTGTCATCACCCCTGTGGTCAGATGATCAGGGACCTATAAACTTGGTCATGCTCAATTTCTTTCAATATCAATGAAATCAGGAAGTGAAACTTTCTCTTTAGTATTTCTGGTCCCAAAACAACAGTTATTATTTGGCAAGTGTCACAGGGGTCACAGAATCTTTTGATCCTTGTAAGGAACATAGAACACAATGAATGTGCTATACACAAGTCTCTATTTAGTGTTCCAGTTCAGACACCTCTAACTCTATTATTTCATCTATATTATGTCAAGAAATATCAAGCTTTTATGCCATGTAGTGTAAGTTAACATTAAATTTGTTAATGAAATGAAGTATTATAATGGCAAATCCACTCAATTCGAGACTTGATTGCCTGTTCTATGGATATATCATCTTGATTAATTCAGCTTGAACCAAGATGTTGTATTTCTTTCTTTTTTATCTTAAATTGCTGTTTATTATTAGCATATTCATTCTTACAGATTGTGAATTTCTCTATGCCCTTTGCCCGACCTATCACATCCCAAACCCTCTCCTTCTCTCCTCTCATGTTTATTTCAAACTTATCCTCAAAGTTATGCTCTTTTGATACTATATTATCAGCACACTCTGCACTTCTCTGCATTCCCAGAAAAGCTGAGCTTAAATAATGGTTACACACAGTCACAAGAGAGATGTGATAAACATAATGAGTGGGGTTTTTTTTTTCCTTCATATCCTTAACATCTCTGAGTCTCAGATTACTGTTCAAGTTTTTTTTTTTTTTTCTAAATTAGTGTCCATTTTGGTATTTTTTTAATACATATTTCTACAAGTATGAAAAACCCACCAATACATTGCAGTAATCATTACTTCCCCATCTGTCATTTCCTTAGCCCATAACGGCTTCTACCCACTGCTTTGTGCTGTTATTGGCAGGTATATATCACACATATATTTCATTTCTGTATGTTATAGGCCCAGCAATACCATTTATGGTATGTTTTTATATAATTGCTGTTCAAATAAGACAAAGAAAAATATACAGTATAGTGTCTACAATTACACAATGATCTCTATGTAGCTATTTTTTCTCTTGACTAGTGTTTCATTGCATTTCAAGAGAACTTCTTGGAAGTCTCCGCATTATGTGTCTGCTATTAAAGAAGGGCAAGGCAAAATTTCTCCAATCACCATCAGTGGGCTCGGGTGATATAGCTTCTGGATTTCTTTCCTCATTGACCATAGCTTCTACTTTATTAAGTGGAATGTAAATCATACTGCCTTTCACCAAGTATTAGTCTAACACTTTTCTAATCCCTATATCTCAGAGTATATTCCCAACTAGGTAATTTCTAGAACTAATTTTTTAATCATTTAGACTTTTCAAAATTGGAAGCAGTCAAAAATTAAGTAGCAGAATCTTAATAGGAGGAGCACATGTATGTCTCTGTACTTGATTGCCATTAGATGTTTATTTGTCTTGAGTTTGTGTTTGTCTGCATGTAACTCCCAAGAGAGTCTGAGTGGCCAACTTAAGGTCATGTGCCACCTCTTAGACTGCTTGGCTATTATAACAAAATACCATAGACTGGGTGGCTTAAAAAATAAGCATTTATTTCTTGCAGTTGTGGAGGCTGAGAAGTACAAGACTAGGGTGACAGCATGGTAGGGATCTGGTGAACACTTGCTACTGGTCCACGGATGGCCATCTTTTTATGTTATCACATGGTAGAGAAGGAGAGGAAGCAAGCTCTCCATTTCTTTTCCTAGAGGGACACTAATTCCATCATGAGGACTCCACCCTCATGACCTAATTACCTTCCCAAGGCCTCATCTCTAAATGCCATCACATTTGAGACTAAACTTTCAACATATAAATTTTGTGACAACACAAACATTCAGTCCATAGCACAGCCAAATTGGGTGAATTTGACAATTCGAAACTGAACTTTAAAATTACATGAATTATGTGGAGATGGAGTAAGAGGGTAAGAGTTATTAAAAGTTACTTAGAGTGTACCTCTTACTAAAAGACTAAAAGTATAGCTCCATGGAACTCCCTTTTCTTCCCTTAATAATAGATTGGACAAATCCTATAGCTTTCCAGTCACTTTTGATCATTAGAAGTAAAGCATCAACTCTTAAACACATGTCTTCCATAAACTGTCTGCAGAACATTCTTCCTTTTCTCTCTCATCAGCTTCTAAGTTTTCTAAGACTGAGGGAGCTAGGACATATGCTTTATTCTTGATTGGGAAGCATTTGAATTCTCTTTTAATTGCTGCTTCCCTCTGGATAACAGTGACACATCATTGATACTTCTGTAATGTTGATATATTGGGGCTCATGGGTGAGGGTTGTCTTATTTTTATATTTTTTTTATTTCTCCTTTGGAGGTGGGGGTGGAAAGGAACTTTGGGTTATTTCCACTGCACAGTTCACTGCTGCACGTTCCATGTGTTATCAAGTTTCAGCCGGACTTTCAGCTCTTGCAAGTGTAGGTGCATCATTGAAACTGTCCCTGCTGAGATATATTTGGTTGGCAGGAAGCCATTTTTATTGAGATTCCAGCAAATACTTCAAGCTTAGCTACATTCTGCAGTGCCTACTTGATCCATATGGATACACACACATTAGTGTTATTCTGAAGAGGAGGAAGAAAGGCACGCCCTGCTGTTCCTTTCACTTCTGCCATCTTCCCCTAGTCCACTGTTCATCTGCTGAGCTTGTTACAGTGGAGATCAGCACATCTGCTCCCTAGGCAGTGAGTGAGAATGAACAACTTCCAGCATATCTCTTTGACATTTGAATTAATTCTTCAAAGAACTGCCTGTAGTATCATTTGTCCATTTACTTAACATTGTTAAAAGAGATCTATGCATATCAGAAAATCAGCCCTTTATATTCATATATGTCACAAATACTTCCCTATTTTATGAATTACCCCTTGAAAATTGTTATCATATTTTCCTGATCGTAAAATTTCAATTTTTATGTAGTTAAGTTGATCATCTTTTATGATTTTGAATTCCTTTTGTTATGTCTTTTGTTAGTCTTTTCTCTCTACAAGACTAAAATTTTGTCCATTTCTTGGCATTCATAAAAATGTATTTGTATATAAATATTTGATCTATTTGAAATTTATTTTATTTTAGAGAGAATGATAATGATATCATTTTTTAAATTACCTACCTAATTTTCCTACTATCATTTACTTAATTTTCATTTTCTCCTATGATTATAATGACCACTTTAGCATATATTAAACATGATTTCAATTTTTCCAATTGTAACTTTTATTGGTTATGAGTATTCATAGGGGACAAAGCTGACCATCACCACTCATGCCCAAGATGTGATGGCCAGATCCTTACTGGCAGGATAACCATTATCACAAATTGCAATTATAGCCTTTGTTCTCCACCCAGTTAATCCCTGACCTCCCTCCCACCCCTCTTTCCACCACTCCACTTTGTATCCCTGGATATGCTCTCTCCCGCTGAAAGTTTAATGAACCACTGTGGTCTTTCTTTCCTTCTTTCTTTCTTTCTTAGCTCCCACTTATGAGTGAGTACATGTGGTATTTTTCCCTCTGTGCTTTGATTATTTCACTCAGCATAAGTTTCCCCAAGCTCATCAATGTTGTTGCAAAAGGGAGAATTTCTTTTTTTTTTTTTCATGGCAAAGTAGTATTCCATTGTGTATGTATACCACATTTCCTTATCCAATTGTTCGTCAATGGACATTTAGGTTGGTTCCATATCTTGGCTATTATGAACAAAGCTGTGACGGACAAGGGAGTGCAGGTATCCCTTCAACATAATGATTTCCATTCCTCTGGGTATATACCCACAAGTGGGATTGCTGGATCATATGGTAAATCTATCTGTAATGGTTTGAGAAGCCTCCATACTGTTATTCATAGTGGTTGTACTAATTTACAGTCCCACCATCAGTGTAGGAGTGTTCCCATCTCCCCACATCCTCACCAGAATTTGTTATTCTCTGTCTTTTTGGTTATAGCCTGTCTAACTGGGGTGAGGTGATATCTCAATGTGGTTCAAATTTGCATTTCCCTGATGATTAGTGATGTTGAACATTTTTTTATGTACCTGTTTTTTTGTTCTGTTTTTGTTTTTGTTTTTGTTTTTTTACTGTATAATTGCTTGAGTTCTTTGTATATTCTGGATATTCATCCCTTGTCAGATGCATAGTTAGCAAAAATTTTCTCCCACTCTGTAGGTTGCCATTTTACTTTGATTGTTTCCTTTGCTATGCAGAGCTTTTTAGTTTGATATAGTCTCACTTGTTTATTTCTTTTGTTGCTTGTGCTTTTGGGCTCTTCTTCATAAAATGTGTGACCAGATCTCATTCCTGAAGTGTTTCACCTATATTTTCTCTTAGTAATTTTACAGCTTCAGGTCTTATACTTAAGTCTTTAATCCATTTTGAGTTGATTTTGGTGCATGGTGAGAGGTACATGTTTAGTTTCATTCTTCTGCATATGGATACCCAATTTTCCTAGCACTATTTATTAAAAACACAGTCTTTTCCCTACTGTCTGTTTTTGTTGCCTTTGCCAAATATCAGATGACTTTAAGCCCGAAGTATGATTTCTGGGTTCTCTATTCTGCTCTACTGGTCTGAATGTCAATTTTTATGCCAGTACCATGCTGTTTTGGTTACTACAGCTTTGTGGTATAATTGGAAGTCAGGTACTGTTATGCCTCCAGCTTTATTTTTTTATTTGCTAAGTATTGCATTGGTCGTTTGGGGTTTTTTTTGTTGTTATATATGAATGTTAAGATTGTCTTTTCCATTTGTGTGAAGAATATCATTGGTATTTTGAGGACTGCATTGAATTTGTAGACCATTTGGGGTAGTATAGACGTTTTCACAATATTAATTCTTCCAAAAGCATGGAATGTCTTTCCATCCTTTTGTGTCTTCTTTAATTTCTTCTAGTAGTGGTTGTAGTTCTCATTGTAGAGATCTTTTACCTCCTTGGTTAAATTGATTCTTAGATATTATTTTTTTGTGTGTGACTGTTGTAAATGGGATTACTTTCTTGAATTCTCTTTCTGTCAGTTCATTATTGGAGAATATAAATACAACTGATTTGGGGGTGTTTATTTTGTATCCTGCATCACTACTGAAAATATTAACCTGCTCTAGGAATTTTACTATAGAGTGTTTAGGTTGTTCTATATATAGTATCATGTCATCTGCAAATATTTTCAATTGTACTTCTAAAATATTGATTAGATGGTCATTTTATAGATATTGTGTTCTTTTCTATAGTTTTGTAATTGTTTAAAATGTCTATCAAATAGTGAGTTCAGTAACATAAATTATCTTTCTAATCAATATCTTCTTATATGCTCCTTGGTAGAATTTTAATATTTTCCCCATGTCAGTGCAATGTATTTATTGTTAATATGTGAGACAAGAAGATAGTGACATAATAAATATATACTTAGTCTCAGTCCCCCCCCCCCCCCCCCCCCCCCCCCCCCCCCCCCCCAGTTCCTGGCAGAGCTGCTAAAATCCTTGGAGTTTTTTGAGTATCATAAAAGCTAGGAGCATCTCTTGTTTAATATTTGGCTTTTGACCCTGGTTCCTGACACAGAATCCCTTAGAATTTCCTGGGTGATAGGAACATCTTTTGTTTACTGAGACAACTCTTAATGGACTTCTGTATAGCTTCAGGATCCCAGCTCCACCAAGACAGAGGTTCTTTGCTTGAAATTCCTCCAGACTTTGACTGTGTACATCTTCATTGGTCTGGTCATCTATTTCTTTGATCATATTTTTTGTAATAAACCAGTAAACATAACTAAGTATCTCCCTGATTCTGTGAGCTGTCATAGGAAATTATTAAACCTGAGAAAGAGGTTGTGGGAACCCCAGTTTGTAATCAGGTTAGACAGAAGTGTGGATAACCTGGGGACACTACTTGCAACTGGCATCTGAAGTGGGGTGTAGTCCAATAGGACTGAGTCCTTAATCTGTGGGGACTTCACTACTAACTCCAGGTAGTTTGTGTTATATTTCAATTTTAGGACACCTACCTGGTATCAGAGAATTGGTGTAGGAAACACTGCACAATATTTTGGTGTCAGAAGTAATGTGTGAGTAAAAAGAAAAGAGTGTTTTCCCTATACTAGGGATCTTCATAAAGATTGTGGAAAGGTGCATACTATCTTAATTCCACTTTTCCATGATCTTTTTGAATTATCCTCTATCATGAATTGAATTATGCCCCCTCAAAACTCACTGAGCTTGAACTGTGTCCCCCAAGTTTTATGTATTAGAAACTTAACCCCCACTGTGACTGTAAAGAGAATGGGAAATCCTATTATGACAATTGAAAGGTGAGGCCTTGGGGAAGTGATTGTATTGTAGGAACGTGCAATAGAGAATGGATTAAAAATGGTGGTCAGGGGCATGGTTCTGAGGGCTTTAAAAGAAGAGGAGAGTGTGTCTGTCCCTTTTCCTCTCTCTGCTTCCACCATCTTGCAATGTGAGACCCCCGGATCATTGTTGCCACAACTAGATGGACTTTGGACTTCTCAGGCTCAGAAACTGTAAGCAGTAAATTGTTTTCTTTATAAATCACTGTTTCAAGTATTTTGTTATAAGCAACAAAAACAGACTAATATACCCTCCACAATGTTTTACACTTTTTTTGCTGTTTCTCTGATCCAGTGCTTATTTCCTTCCATCTTATTTTCTATATTGTTATTGTATTTATGTTAAAATGCCTGCCTTAGTATTGCCAACAGCAAAATCACCAAAATATATTTATTACTCTTTTGGATGAGTATCTTGAGTCTTCCAAACGAGAAAAACAAAATTCCTTAGGATTAGTTATAACTGCCTTCTGCGTTCCAGTACTTATAACAATGGATGTGCGGGGGGTTGTTTTGAATTAGTTGGTGAATTCCTCCACAGCAATATATGCCATATCTTTTCTTTCCTTCTCTTTTCACCTCCCTTTCCTCTTCTTCCTTCTTCTTTACCTTGTTAATTATAATAGAAATGTATCAAATTATTTACTATTAGACAAGATAAAGTATTTTGCTTTCACGAGTGTGTCTACATGTATGTATACATTCATGGTATATTTTAACTTTGATCTGGGATCAAAAATAATTTTAAAAGTTCTCTCTATAAATATTTAATGGTCTAATATAATTTTCATACTGAATTAAATTTGATTTGTATATCACTTTAATGTTTAGGAATTCTACTTATTGGTATTCATTTTTTGATATTTTGTATTACTATTCATAATTGATTCTGTTCTTAGTGTTGTTTCATTTTTTAAACTTCCCTTTGCCATGTTGCTGTATTTCCCAGTATCTCTAGCAGAATCTGAAGCAAGGATTAGAGTGCTGACACATTAAATGGGATGTATATGTCTAGTAAGAGTAAGGAAAAAAATGTAGACAAGGCAAGGAAAGATGGAAATGACGTGATGATGGGTTATTGTTGGCCACTACTTGATGACATGCCAGGCAGAGCCAGGTCAGGTAGCTCAGGAAGTGTGTTCTCTGGCCATGTGTATTAGTTTGCTAGGGCTGTCATAACAAAATACCACAAACTGGGTGGCTGAAATGCCAGAATTATATTTTCTCACAGTTCTAAAGGCTAGAAGTCCAAGATCAAGGTACTGGCAAGTTTGGTTTCTTCTGAGACTTCTCTCTTTGGTTTGCAGATGCCCACTTTCTTGCTGTGTCCTCATATGATCTTCCCTCTGTGCCTGTGTAGTCCTGGCATCTCTTTGCACGTCCAAATTCACTCTTCTCATTATTACGCTAGTCATGTTGGATTAACGCTAACTCTCGTAACCTCATTTTAACCTAGTCACCACTTTAAAGACCCTATCTCCAAACAGTCACATTCTTAGATACTAGATGTTAGAACTTCAATATATTCTGGGAACAAAATTCAGCCCATAGCACCACACAAAAGAAACTATTTCTGAACAATTTATAAAGGGAAAATGGTGGGAAAATCTATTCACATTAAACTCTCCTCATTTTCCATTACTAAAATTCATCCTGTAGGAATTTACCCATTCGAAAATTGTATATTTTATAGAAGAACTCAAGAGGAGGACAGTCACATGAATAGGCTCAGAGGGTCAGGTCTGTTGGCGAGAAGACCTAGGGATTCAATTCATACATCAGAAGTAGTGCATTTCAGAAACTGAGGAGGTGTATATATGATTTGTCTCTGGTACAGTTTTCTTATCACAATTATGTGACTTTTTAAGGGGAACTTTGGAGCTTTCATTTTCACCTTCCATTAGATTGCACCAGAATTATTTTCCAAATTAATTTGAGATAATTCACTTGAGAAATCATGTGGGTGTAATATTTTGGAGAAGAATATTCTTTATCAACATTCTCCATGTGTTGTAATGATAACTCATCTATTTAAGGTTTATTACTTTTTTGACTCAATTTTAATAATTTATATTTTCCTAAAATTTTCCACTGCATTTGTTTTCAAATACGTTTTTATCGCTTTGTGTGAAATTATGTCTCAAAGGCCAAATTAATCTTTTTATCTTTGAATATTTCTACTTTCTTGCTTTAATATTTAATCTATCACTTGTAATTTTTAATTCTAGTGTTTTTATCTGTCCAATTCATAAACTTATGCCTTTAAGAAACATTTTTTAAACCCCCACTATAGTTTTTAGTATAAAAATACATAAAAAACAAAAGAAACAAAAACTTTCTAATCTTCATCTTTGCACTAAGTGTTTAACATTATTCTACTTAGTCTGAGTCAATTAGTTATAAATATACCAAATTATGTAAATACTTCTTATTAAGTCTGGCTAAATGCTCTTTGTTTGGAAGACACTTGTTCAACACTTTCAAATGTATTACTGTTTATGATCATAGAAACATTTGATCTAAAATCTGCTATCTTATTTTTGAATTTCTATTCATAAATTTTATTGAATATGAGTTTTGAAATTTTATATATCCATATAAACACAACTCAAAACAAGATCAAGAAAGTTCCCTTATACACCTTTCTGATCAATTTTCCAAAGCTATAGAAGCAAGCATGTTTTAATTTCTAACATCAAGGAATAGTTTCAACTGTTTTTGTATGTCATAAAAATGGAAGCAAACAATATATATTTTGTTAGATATAGTTTTTCAGTTTAGGTAGTGTTGAGATTCATCCATGTTTATGTGTATCTATAATTTGTTTCTTTTAATTGCTGAGTAGTATTACACTTTATAAATGTAGTTAAAAGTTTCCATTCTACTGTTGATGGGCATTTGGTTGTTTCCAGTCTGGCAATTATGAATTGTTATGGCTGAATTTTGTCCTACCCCTAAATGTAGGCCTAATTCCCACTGCCTCAGAATGTGACTGTTTGGAGACAGGGCCTTTAATGATGTGATTAAGTTAACATGAGGCCATTTTGAATTAAAATGAGGTTTAGGGTAGGCCCTAATTCAATCTGACTAATATGCGTATAAGAAGTTTAGATACACAGGGGAGACACTAGAAGCCCATGCACACAGAGGAAAGACAATGTAATGGCACAGCAAGAAAGTCATCTGCAAATCAGGAAGAGAGGCTTCAGAGGAAATCAAACCTGCCAACACCTTGATTTTGGACTTTCAGCTTCCAGAAGTGTGAAAAAACAAATTTCTGTTGTTTGAGCCAACCAGGCTGTGGTATTTTGCTATGGCAGCCCTAGCAGACTAATACATGGATAAAGGTGCTTTGAACTTTTTTTGATGTCCTGTACTATTTTTTTTTAATTTTTGGAATGACATGTTTTCTTTTCTCTTGGGCAAATACCATAGAGTATAGTTAGGTATATGTCTAACTTTAAAAGTAACTGCCATATTTTTCTCTAAAGTAGGCATATGATTTTACACTCCCCTCCACAATGTGTGAAAGTTCCAGTTGTTCTGTACTCATGCCAATATTTCTTGTTGCCAGGCTTTTTTTTTTTCAGCTAGTCAAGTGAGCATATGATGTTTCATTTTGGGTTTAATTTATATATATATATGCATTTTTTTATAAACTGGTGACATGTATCTTAGTCTGTTTTGTTGCTACTATAACAGAATAGCTGAGATTGGACAAACTATAATGAACAGAAATGTATTGGCTCATAGTTCTGGAGGATGAGAAGTCCAAGTTTATAGAGCCAACATCTGGTAGAGCCTTCTAGCTGGAATATCCCATGGCTGAAGGCCAAAGAGAGAATGAGAGACAGCAAGAGATTGGTTGAGCTTGCAGCCTCAAGCCCTTTAATAATTTGCATTAATTCATTCAGAAACGTGGAACTCATGACCTAAACACCTCCCATCAGGCCTCACCTCCAAACCCAGTTGCACTGAGAATTAAGTTCCCAACATATACTTCTTGGGGAACACATTCAAACCACAGCAACATGGAATACATTTTTATGTGCTTATTTGCCCTTTATCTAACTTTTTGTTTTTTTGTTACCTGACTTTTCAGCCCTTTATTTTTTTAAGCCTGTCAAATTTAACAATGGAGGGTCTTGTATGAACATTAGTATTTATTAACTGATGTTAATAAGTTCCGATAACCCACTACCATCAGACAAGCCATGCTTTGTCTATTTTTGTGAACTTCTATTGAGTAGTTAATTTTCATATAATTTATCTGTGGGAGGACTTTATTAAAAAAAAAGTAGATGCAATTATTTTGTCAGATTCATGTACTAGAAATATTTTTTCTCAATCAATATCTTGACTGTTCATTTAATTTTATTTTTTATACTTTCTTATATTTTTAATTTTTTCATTGGTTATGAATATTCCTGAGATACAAAGCTGATTGTCACCCCTCGGGCCCAAGATATGAAGGCCAGATTCATACTGGCAGCATACCATTACCACAAACTGCGTTTGAAACCTGTGTCCCCCACCCAATTACCCCCAACCTACCTCCCCATCCACCTATCCCCCGCACTCCACTTTGTAGCCCAAGGTATGTTCTCTCCCTCTGCAAATCCAGTGAATCACTCTAGTCTTTCATTCCTTCCTTCTTTCTCTCTTAGCTCCCACTTATGAGTGAGTACATGTGGTATTTATCCCTCTATACTTTGCTTATTTCACTCAACATAAGTTTCTCCAGGCTCATCCATGTTGCTGCAAATGCGAGAATTTCATTCTAATGGAAAAGTAGTATTCCATGGTATATATATACCACATTTTCCTTATCCAATCATCCATCGATGGGTGTCGATGTCTTGGCTGTTGTAAACAGAACTGCAATGAACATGGGACTGCAGGTATCCCTTCAAACTGATGATTTCCATTCCTCTGGGTATCTACCCAGAAGTGGGATTGCTGGATTGTATGGAAGATCTATCTATAGTTGTTTGAGAAACCTCAATACAATTTTCCACCATAGTTGTACTAATACACAGTCCCACCAACAGTACAGGAACATTCCCTTCTCTCCACACCTTCACCAGCATTTGTTATTCAATATCCTTTTTATTATAGCCAGTCTAACTGGGGTGAGGTGGTATCTCAGTGCAGTTTTAATTTGCATTTCCCTGATGACTAGTGATGTTGAGCATTTATTCATATACCTGTTGGCCGTTGTATGTTTTCCTTTGAAAAATGTCTATTCAGCTCCTTTGCCCATTTTTTCATTAAGTTCTTTGGTTATTTACTATATAATTGTTTGAGTTCCTTGTATATTATGGATATTAACCCCTTGTCGGATACATAGTTAGCAAAAATTTTCTCCCACTCTGTATGTTGTCATTTCACTCTGTTGATTATTTCTTTTGCTGTGCAGAAACTATTTAGTTTGATATAGTCCCATTTCTTTCTTTTTTTTTTTCTTTTGCTACTTGTGCTTTTGGGTTTGTGTTCATAAATTCTGTGCCCACACCTAGCTCCTGGAATGTTTTGCCTTTATTTTCCCCTAGTAATTTTAAAGTTTCATGTCTTATACGTAAGTCTTTAATCCATTTTTAGTTGATTTTCATATATAGTGAGAAGTGATTATCTAGTTTCATTCTTCTGCATATGGATATCCAATTTTCCGAGTACCAGTCATTCCTCAGTATAGAGTTTTGTTGCCTTTGTCTAATATTAAATGGCAGTAAGCCTGAGGGGTGACTTCTGGCTTCTCATATCTATTCCACTGGTCTGACTGTCTATATTTAGGCCAGTAACATGCTGTTTTGGTTACAATAGCTTTGTAGTATAATTTGAAGTCAGGTAGTGTTATGCCTCACCTTTAATTTTTCTGCTTAGAATTGCTTTGGCTATTAGGAGCTTTTTGCTGTTCCATATAAAAACTATGACTGTTTTTTTTTGTTTGTTTGTTTGCTTTTTTCATTTCTGTGAAGAATGCCATTGGTATTTTGATGGAGATTGCATTAAATCTGTAGATTGCTATAGACATTGGCACAATGTTAACTCTTCCAGTCCAAAGCATGGAATATCTTTCCATCTTTTTGTATCTTTTAAAAAAATTTCTTTCAGTAGTGATTTGTAGTTCTCATTGTAGAGATCTTTCACCTCCTTTGTTAAATTGATCCCTAGGTTGGTTTTTTTTTTTTTTTTTTTTTTTTCTGACAATGGTAAATGGGCTTACATTCTTTATTTCTTTCTGTTAGTTGATTATTTGAGTATATAAATGCAACTGATTTGGGGACATTTATCTTGTATCCTGTAATGTTAGAAGTTTTCTGATAGAGTCTTTAGGTTTTCTATATATGGTATCATGTCATCTTCAAATAGAGACAGATTGACTTTGTCTTTTCCAATCTGGATTCCCTTTATTTCTTTCCCCTGCCTGATTGCTCTGGCTAGTATTTCCAGTACTATGTTAAATAGAAGCGGTGAGAGTGAGCATCCTTTTCTTGTTCCTGTTCCTAAGAGAAAGGCCTTCAGTTTTCCCCATTCAGAATGATACTGGCAATGGGCTTGTCATACTTGGTTTTTATTGTGTTGAGATACTTTCCTTCTATACTTAATTTATTGAGAGTCTCTATCATGAAGGGATGTTGAATTTTGTCAAATGCTTTTCCAGCATCTATTGAGATAATCATATGGTCTTTGTCCTTGACTTTGTCAATGTGATGTATCACATTTATTGACTTTTGTATGTTGAACCATCCTTGCATCCTTGACTTTGTCAATGTGATGTATCACATTTATTGACTTTTGTATGTTGAACCATCCTTGCATCCTTGACTTTGTCAATGTGATGTATCACATTTATTGACTTTTGTATGTTGAACCATCCTTGCATCCCTGGGATGAATCCCACTTGATCGTAGTGTATAATTTTTTTAATGTGTTGCTGTAATCTGAACACTAATATTGAGGATTTTTGCATCTAGGTTATGTGCCTGTACTTTTCTTTTTTTGTGTGTCTTTATCTGGTTTTGATATCAGAGTATGTTGGCCTCATAGAATGAGTTTGGGAGAGTAGTTTCTGTTTCAATTGCTCAGAATATTTTGTGGAGAATTCATATTATCTCCCTTTTAAAAATTTGATAGAATTCAGTTATAAAGCCATCCAGATCTGAACTTCCTTTTTTGGAAGATTGCTGATTACTAATTCAATCTCATTGCTTGCTATTGGTCTGTTCAGGTTATCTACCTCTTCTTGGTTCAGTCTGGGTAGTTTCTATGTGTCTAGAAATGTATCCATATCTTCCAGATTTTTGTATTTGTTGTCACACAGTTGTTTATAATAGTCTTTAATAATTTTTTGTATTTCTGTGATATTGGTTGTAATGTCTCCCTTTTGATTTCTGATTTTTGTTATTTGGGTCTTCTCTCTTCTTTTTTTGTTAATCTATCTAATAGTTTGTCTATTTTATTTATCTTCTCAAAACACCAACTTTTTGTTTCATTGATCTCTTCTATTGTTTTTCGGGTCTCTATTTCATTTAGTTCCACTCTGATCTTAATTATTTCTTTCCGTCTGCTACCTTTAGATTTAGATTGTTGTTGTTTTTCAAGTTCTTTAAGGTGTAGTGTTAGGTCATTTATTTGTAGTCTTTCTGTTCTTTTGGTGTAGGAGTTTATTGCAATGAATTTGCCAATTAGTCTTGCTTTTGCAGTATCCCACAGGTTTTGGAATGATGTATCTTTATTTTCATTAGTTTCAAGAAATATTTGATTTCCTGTTTAATTTCTTCTTAAACCCATAGGTCATTCAGGAGCCTATTGTTTAGTTTCCATGTATTTGTATAGTTTCCAGAGATTTTCTTATTATTAGTTTCAAGTTTTAGTCCATCGTGGTCTGAAAAGATATTTGGTATGACTTCAATTTTTTTTAACTTTGCTGAGACTAGATTTGTGACCTAATATGTGGTCCTTCCTGTAGAATGTTCCATGAACTGATGAGAATAAAGAATATTCTTCAGTTGTTGGGTGAAATGTTCTGTATATATCTGTCAAGTCCAGTTGGTCTAAGATGTAGATTAAATCCTGTGTCTGTTTGTTGATTTGTTGCCTGGATGATCTGTCCCATACTGAGAGAGGGGTGTTCAGATCACCCACTATTAATGTATGAGGGCTTATTTCTTTCTTTAGGTCTAAGAGTGTTTGCTTTCTATATCTGGGTGCTCCAGTATTGGGTGCATATATATTTGTGATTGTTACGTCTTCTGACTGGATAGATCCTTTTATCATTATATAATGGCCTTCTTTGTCTCTTTTTATGTTTTTTTTTTTTCTTTTTTTCATTTAAAGTCTACTTTGTCTGATAAGAATGGCTACTCCTGCTTGTTTTTGGTTTCTATTTGCATGGTATATCTTTTCCCATCCCTTTACTTTTAGTCTGTGTGTGTCTCTACAGGTTAAGTGTGTCTCTTGAAGACAGCATATACTTGTGTCTAGCTTTTCAATCCAATCAGTTAGTTTGTGTCTTTTGAATGGGGAGTTTATTCCATTCACATTTGGGGTAGTTATTGACAACTATTGTTTAATTCCTGTCATTTAATTGCTTCTTTTTTAGATGATTTAAATGCCTTTTGATCATTACTTCCCCTTTTATTTCTCTTCTGCAATGTCAGTTGGAAATTTAAGGTGGCATGATTTAGCATTCTTTCTCTTTCTTGCTGGCATTTATGTTTTAATGGTGGGTCTTGCTCTTTCTCATGTATTTGTGATAGTGTTTGTTAACATTCAGATTTAAGATGAAGGACTCCCTTGAGAATTTCTTGCAGGGCTGGTCATGTGGTGGTGAACACATCTTTTGTTTGTCTGGGAAATACAGGATTTCTCCCTCATTTCTGAAGGAGAGCCTTGCTGTGTAAAGAATTATTGGCTGGCAGGATTTTTCTTTTAATATTTTGAATATATCATTCCATTTTCTTCTGGCCTGTAGGGTTTTGTTTGAGGAGTCTGCTGTTAGTCTGATGGGGGATCCCCTATAGGTGACTTGAGGCTTTTCTCTTGCTACTTCTAGAGTTCTCTCTTTGTCTCTGAACTTTGCAAATTTAACTACAATGTGTCTTGGGGAGGATAATTTTAGATTGAATCTGTTTGGGGACCTTAGAGCTTCTTGGATCTGAAGGTCTGTATCTCTCCCAATACCTGGGAAGTTTTGTTACTATTTCCTTGGATAGGTTTTCAATACCTTTTCCTTTCTCCTCCCCCTCTGGAATATCCACAATTCAGATGTTAGAGTGCTTGAAGTTGTCTGCTGTCTCTCTTATTTTCATCATTATTTTTAATTCTCCCCCCTCCTTTTTTTTGTCCGCCTGGGTTATTTTGAAATGACCATCTTCAGGATCTGAAATTCTTTCTTCTGCTTGCTCTACCCTGCTTCTCAAGCTCTCTGTTGTGTGTTTTTATTTCACTGAATAAATCTTTCATTTCTAGGAGTTCTGCTACACTCTTTTTTAACGTAGTAATCTTTTTGTAAATTTCCTCTTTCATATTCTGGATATTTTTTCTTGTTTTATTACATTCTCTAATTGAGTGTTCTTTTATTTCTTTGTGTTTTCTTAAGATCATTGCTCAAAATTCTTTTTCAGATATTTCAAAGATTCCCTGTTGCATGGAATCTGAAATTTGAGCCTGCCTGTGTTCCTTCAGTGGTGCCATATATTCTTGTTTATTTGTAGTTCTAGTATTTTTTTTGTTGACATTTGGTCATTTGGTAGATAATTTGCTTCTTCTATTACACTGAGAATGGCTATGAAGATAAAGTTTACTTCCTCTATTTACAGGCTTTATTGATGTCTCTTATATCAGTGTAGTTGAGTGAGCAATATATTAGCTATGGAGTGGCCCTGGATGATGCTGTGGTGGTGAATTGTATTTGCTTGACCATAGGTATGGTGGTGGCTATGTTATACCACCTTGGGTCCTGTTCCAAAATCTGTGGCTATAGAATAAGCCCCCAGTGCTGTGCGGGTCTCCTCAGATCACCTCGGCAGGGTGGGCCACGTGGGCTGGTGCTGCTTACCTCCAGGTCCAATAGGGGGCATCGCCCTGTTCCACATGGGTCTCCTCAGTTCACCTAGGTGGGGTGGGCTGCAGAGTCTGCTGCTGCTTCCCTCCAGGTCCAAGGAGAGGGGAGGCTTGCTTATTCATTTTAGTGGTTACTTTTGATCAACATATTTTTCTTAAAAAAATTGATATAGACAAATTTATGGTTTTCCTTTTATGTTCAGTGCTTCTTATGTTCTGTCTAATAAATCTATGTTTATTTCAATCCTTCAAAGATATTCGCTTATGTTTTCTTTGGGGGATTTTATGACTTGGGCTTTAATTTTACTTACGTGATACATCTTTTACTAATTTTGAGTATGGAGTAAAATGGCTTTATAACAGTTCTTTTAAAAGATACTTATACAATTCTTGAAATTTTTCATTTATACTGAATATTTTTTCCAAAAAAAAGAAATATTGACCATAAGAAAAAAGTTGAAAAATTTTAAATCCCATCTATAGTAGATTTTCCCCTTCTGCTGCTTCTACAGGAATAAGAGTCACATGTCTCTCTTTTCTCTCCTATGCAGGGCTTGTCACTTTATTAAATTTAGTTCAATTACTTTTTAAAACTGTTTAGCTTTCTAATGTTTGGTTCGTTGGTTCATTGATTGATAAGTTTTTTTTGTTGTTTTGGGGGATTATTTTTGTTTTTTGGGTTTTTGCTTGTTTTTTCGGTAAGGGAGAGACATTATTTAAAGGAACTATTAATTTGACGGAAGAGACAACTGCCAATAGTGGGAGTGGCCTACTGTAATCAGGAGAGTATTCTGACCAAAGATCTGCAAGCACCTTTACAAAAGCAAACAAAAACAATGATTTTGCATCTGCTGTGTTTTAATAGCTTCACAAGTTATCTCCTGTGAGATCTAGATCCTTTCTAGATACTAACTGAAAGTGGAATTCCTATATAGTTTTTCCTTGCTTTCTAGATTTTCTGTATACTTGATTTTATTTACTTGAAGTCTTCAAAAATGTATAATTTTAGTCTTTCCAGTATTACTATTACAAATAGAATATAAAAGCCTCAATTTTTCATTTACTACTTTTAGAAATAAAGTACTATTTCATTTCATTTTAGTATACATTCCTCCATCTTCAATCACTTTAAACTCCCAAATTTTTATTGTAAAACTTTAGAAATAGTTGTACTAAAACATTCTACACTTAATATTATTATTTTAATACAACTTTTAAAAATTTGTTATGTTTATGATATTTAAATCTCAAGTTTTAAGCCTTTATTCTATATTTTAATAAATCCAGTTCTCACTGCCATATATTTAGAACATGGCTTCATAATGTTTAACTGGAAATCTTGTTAAAAATTATTTTTTAAAAGAATATATAGGTAAAACATTATGGATCCAATATATGTTCGACTATTTTTTTCCTCAATTTATTGCAGAAATCACTCTACTCTTTTCTGACATTGAATATATTGTGAATAAAAAGCAAAAAAAAAAAAAAAACCCATAAAAAACAAGGTTTGTTTTTTCTTCATCTTAGATCCTTATTCATTCTTTCTGATTTCCATAAGATGTTTTTTATCAATGTTGTTGTTTTTAGTAACTTAATATATTCTTAAATTGTTTTAAAGGTCTCACCTATTTCTTTTTCTTTTTTTTAAACATTGATAAAATAATATTTATTTTTATTGAAAGACTATTGATTATATATATTTGTGGGATAAAAAATTGATTTCCAATACATGCTTACAATATGTGGTGATAGAATAAGGATAATCAGTATTCTTATGTTTACCAAACATAATCTTGATACAATAATATTATCTAAAATGACTCTGAGTTTTTTGTTTTTTTTTCCCTTTATTGGTTGTGAATATTCATGAGATACAAAGTTGATTGTCAAACCTCATGCCAAGAAATGAAGGCCAGATCCAAACTGGCAGCATACCCATTACCACAAGTTTTTTTTCCCTTTATTGGTTGTGAATATTCATGAGATACAAAGTTGATCGTCAAACCTCATGCCAAGAAATGAAGGCCAGATCCAAACTGGCAGCATACCCATTACCACAAATTGCATTTGTACCCTGTGTCCTCCACCTATTTATCCCCAACCTCCCTCCCCTTCCCCTTCTCTCCACCACTCCACTTTGTAGCCAAGGTATTCTCTCTCCCTCTGCAAGTCCAACACACAACTGCGATCTTTCTTTCCTTCTTTCTCTCCTTCCTTCTTTCTCTCTTTGCTCCCACTTATGAGTGAGTACATGTGGTATTTATCCCTCTGTCTTTTGCTTATTTCACTACATGTAAGTTTCTCCAGGCTCATACATGTTGTTGCAAATGGGAGTTTTTCATTCTTTTTTTTATGGCAGAGTAGTATTCCATGGTCTGTATATATACCACAATTTTCTTATGCAAGTATCCATCAATGGATACTTAGGTTGGTTCCATGTCTTGGCTATTGTAAACAGAGCTGCGATGAACATGAGAGTGCAGGTATGATTTTGACATGATGATTTCCATTCCTCTGTGTATATACCCACAAGTGGGATTGCTGGATCATATGAAAGATCTATCTATAATTGTTTCAGAAACCTCCATACCATTTTCTGTACTGTACTAATTTGCAGTCCTAACAGCAGTGTAGGAGCAGTGCCTTCTCTCCACACTCTTGCCACCATTTTTTTTTCAACATTTATTTTTAGTATAGTCAGTCTAACTGGAGTGAGGTGGTATCTCAGTATAGTTTTAATTTACATTTCCCTGATGAGTAGTGATGTTGAGCATTTATTCATGTACCTGTTGGCAATTTGTATGTCTTCCTTTGTAAAATATCTTTTCAGCTCCTTTGCCCACTTTTTAATTGGGTTGTTTGGTTTTTTTTTTAGTATAATTGCTTGAGTTCCTACTATATTATAGATGATAATCCCTTGTCAGATGCATAGTTGGCAAGAATTTTCTCCCACTCTGTAGCTTGTCCTTTCACTCTGATTGTTTCATTTGCTGCGAAGAAGCTTTTTAGTTCGATATAGTCCCATTTTTTGTTTGTTTTCTTTTGCTGCTTGTGCTTTTGGGCTCGTGTTTATAAAGTCTGTGCAAGGACCTGGTTCCTGAAGTGTTTCA
>NW_007734839.1:82190-83372 GCF_000696425.1 Galeopterus variegatus
TTATTATTATTATTATTATTATTATTATTATTATTTTGCTCAGGATTGCTTTGGCTATTTGAGGTCTTTTGTTGTTCCGTATGAAAGGTAAGATTGCTTTTTTCCCCCCTTTTCTGTGAAGAATGTCATTGGTATTTTGATGGGGATTGCATTGAATCTGTAGATTGCTTTGGGTAGTACAGACATTTTCACAGTGTTAAGTCTTCCAATCCAAGAGCATGGAATATCTTTCCATCTTTTTGTGCCTTCTTTAATTTCTTTCACAAGTGGTTTGTAGTTCTCATTGTAGCGGTCTTTCACCTCATTGGTTAAATTTATCCCTAGATATATTATTTTTTTCATGACAATTGTAAATGGGCTTACTTTCTTTATTTCTCTTTCTGTTAGTTCATTATTAGAGTATATATATGCAATTGATTTGGGGGCATTTATTTTGTATCCTGCAGCGTTACTGAAGTTATTAACCAGCTTTAGGAGTTTTTTGATAGAGTCTTTAGGTTTTTCTGTATACAGTAATATGTCATCCAAAAATTTATTTTTTGAATGTATATGAGAATGAGGAAGAACATACAGCTCAAAATAGAATCTTCTATCCTATGCATAATACTCTTCAAGTTTTATGTTAGGTTGTGCCTCTCACCTTGAGAATTAGGGCAGTGTTAGGGTATGTTTTATTTGTTTTACTACTTGTAATTTTTTATTTAACTTTAGGAGAAAAAAAATTTATTTTTCTTAAATTTTAGGATAATATTTTTTTTCTAATGGATACATAAAGTGCCATGTATTACTCTTCAGATATTAAACACCAAAATTAGAAAACACATGAGTTTGTATATTTAATTACACTCAACAGATGACGAGTATTTTTTAAACATACAAATACATTTGTATTTGAATTTTGAAGATGATCTGAAACTTCTTATAGACATATTTTGTAAATTTCAATCCACATTGCATTTTCTTAAATGTTCTAACTTTTTCACAAGTTGATCTAATTTTGTTATGTTGGTATTTTATTGCCAAAGTCCAAATTAATTAGCATGATGTACAAAGCCCTTCAAAATATGCATGCATGCAGTTGTCTACCTACCTATCAAGCAAGATCTATCTCTGTAAACAACCTGTATAAAAATCAGGTTCAATTACTCAACAAACACTTAAGATTCTTCAGTGCTTCTGTTA
>NW_007734839.1:84479-86823 GCF_000696425.1 Galeopterus variegatus
ATAGCTGAACTATGTGCAAAAGACAAATTATCCATGATAGGAGATATGAGAGGTCAGAATGCTATTTTCAGCTAAGAAGGGGGCATAAAAGGTAAAAATTACAGGTTGAACAATGAATTGTTTGTATGAAAAGAACAAGTACAAAATTTTTCTTGGCAGCATTTGGTATTTTAGCATATTTCTGACTAAAGTCTGGGGCTCATCCCTGCTCAGCCTGGCCCCTGGCCATATATTGTATTGCTCAATTAAAGTTTCAACTTAAAAGGAACTCTAGGTGATTCAGAGGCATGAAATAATGTTGATTTTTGTAATATAGGTATCAGTCACTTTTTTAAAAATAGAGAAAACAATTATAACGTTTTCTGGACATTGGTTCAAAAAGTCTGATGCTGAATTCTTCAGATTATTAGCATACATCTATTTCATGTTTCTAGTCAAACAGCATACATCTACCAGCTGAGAAATGGTTATTTCAAATGATTATTCTGCCAGAATTATAAATATGTATTTATATGGATGCAGAGTAAGACACAAATTGTTTTCCACAATGAGAAAGATTAGTGAACATATTGATAATAAAACTATTAAAACTTTACTTTCAAGTAAATGGTAATTTCAAATTAGAAAAACTAAAACTCTATGGCCCATACAACTTTCATCTTTGTATAGTTTTTCTTAGGTGTTGCCAGTAATTTTCAAAGTATTTATGTTAACAGACAACCATTTTCCCTAACAGCCTGTTTCATGATGCTGGTTGTTCTTGGACTTAAATAATAACTCAATGTAATAGACTTTTCAATATCGTATGCAGGGCTACACTGTTAAATGCCATTTTAACTCATCTCAATTAACATACTATGATTTTTCTTTAGAATATCTAATTATTCTGTGATTTATATTAACTTTCCACAGATATTTGCTTTTCCCTTATGACTGAAGGAATAAACTAATACACTTCATTCTGATCCTTAAAATTTACTTTCTATCTTAAAAATTTTTATGGGATTCATTATATGTTTCCTGTCTTGTTCATGACTACATCCCCAATTCTTAGCATAGTGCTTAGCACACATAGAATGAATAAATGAATGAACCCATATAGAGCAGAATGAACTAATTTCATTCTAATTGTAGAAGCAGTTTAAGCTAGAGTCTCGATAAAAGGATTTTCAGTAATTAAAATAGTTTGCTAATCAGGATCCTCAATGTGAGTCACTCTCAAAGTCAGTGATTTAGCTTGTTACACCCACCCCTCCCCCAGAAGAATCATAGTCATGCCCCATCTAATGGCATTCAAGGTGGTCTCCACACTGCAATATCTTGCTTCTGTTAGTCATTTTGTATTCATAGAAAACTCCTTGGCAGTAGCTTAGAGCAATCTGAGGACTTGAATACAAACCTAAAAGTCAAACAAGCTGTAGAAGCAACTTTGTGATATTCTCCTTACATCTTGGGCATTTTGATAATGCTGCTGCCTCTTTCAGAGTTATGTCTTATGTTTCAAATGAGGAGATTGACTCCACTGCTATTACTGAACTATGAAAACGCTTTCAGCAATACTATAAAATCTATTGCAATGCTGAACAATAGAAACCCATAAAACTTTGTTCAAATGTAAGAGTTATAATATACTAGGTAAGAGAATGTTTACTCCAAAATAATTTTCATTCTTTATACCCCATATGTATCTTATGTGCCTATAGAACAATCTTTGAAAAAAAAATTACTTTGTACAAAAAGATGATAAAATTAGCAACATTAAAATGTCATCATTCAGTTTACATTTGGATTTGGTATATAAAATATAACATTGATAAAAATTAAATCACTGCTTTATTTTTCTTTAGCTGCTGCTGGTCAGAGTGTCCTGAAAATGCTTGTTTCTTTTAAACTCTACAAATTGAGTTGAATGGAGGTAGGAAGATATAGATTATTATAAATTCCCAGGAAATTTTTTTAGCTATCAGTGAATGAATTACACTTTTTGCTGCCACTGCTTTTCCTACTGATTTCGATTATCTCCAAACAGATCCAACAAAGCACAATGAGCCCTATGGAAAAATAAACATCCAAAAATAGAAAGTACATGAATGTTCAACAAGACCTGTGTAAGGACCACAGAGGAGTGTGCACCTGCCAAAGGGCTAGATGCAGCTGCAAAGCAGTGCTCCTGTAATAAAGAAGCAATTGGTAATGGCAATGAATCCTTCTTAGGACAAATGAGTGTGAAGTTAATGTTAGATTAAAAGAGACATTCATTCTCAAGAAGATTGGGAGAGCAATAAAGGGCAATATGCTTTAGCATCATGTTTGATTAATAAGTGGAATTTTAAAATTATATTGC
>NW_007734840.1:0-740 GCF_000696425.1 Galeopterus variegatus
AGTGCTTATGTTTGTGGGTGCATAGTTACGTCTGTGTGGGTCTACCTGCAAGTCAGCAGGTGGGTGTTAAAGAGGACCTTTAGCCCATCCTTCATGGCACTGTAAGAGGCCTCTAATGACCTAATGGCCAGGCCTAATCCTGTCCTGTCTCAAAGCCTTTAGGATCTTAATTGGTGACTGCTATGGGTCAAATATATCCCCCAAAAGTTCATGTACTGGAAACTTTATCTCCATTGTAACAGTGTTAAGAGGGTGGGAAATTCAATGATGATATTTGAAAGGTGGGGCCTTTAAGAAGTGATTAGATTTCTAGGACCATGATGAATGAATTAATCAGCCCTAATGAATGGGTTGATCAATCCATGGAGTAAAGGGCTGTGATGTTTTAATGGGTGCGGTTCTGATGGCTTTATAAGGAGGACAAGTGAGAAGGTTTACTGACTCTTGCTCAGCCCATTCCTACCATTTAACAACCTGCATCTCTGCAGAGAGCCACCACCAGGAAGAAGGTCCTCACCAGATGTGTTCCCTGGCTTCTTGCACTTGCCGGCCTCTGAAACTTAAGAAATACATTTCATTTTTTAAATAAATGACCCAGTTTCAAGTACATTACTATGAGCAACAGAAAGAACTGAAATAATGACTACTATGCAGAAAGAAGCCCAGGGATTTGAACAGGAACAGCAGCACAACATGCATCAAGAGCTGTGACGTGGAAGTGAGCAGACCTGGGCCACGGC
>NW_007734840.1:4587-6277 GCF_000696425.1 Galeopterus variegatus
GAAAATATATATGGTTTTTTATCAAAAATTACTTGGTCATTAATTAACACATTTTTTTTTTTCCTCACAGGACTTAAGCACCTTAGGATAAAATAGGAGGGTATTTCTCTATGTTTAATTCTTTATCCAGTCTTTGAAGTTCCTCACCAGACAATGTTTATAGCCAAAAATCATCTCATATTTTCACCTCTGGAGCATCAGAAATATTGGTTGATGTTTTTATTTTGCTACTTTAAGTGAGTTCGTAAACACTGAGTCATGGACTCAGAGACTGAAGAGATTTTAGAGACCGGACCTAACACCACAATTTAGAGAAGAGGAAGCTGATGATACCCCTTATTTCAAAACGATTTCCTAAGGTCTTAGGACGAGCTCGTGCCAGAGCTGAGTTAGGTCCCAGTAGCTCATATGCCGAGTTATGCTTTCGTGATATGGTTGATTTTTGAGTTGTTGGCTCAGATTCTTATATAATTTGTGATTGATATTCATCTTCCTGGTTCAATTTTATTTCTGTCCTCCCTATAAGAGAAAAATAAAGTCAAAAAAATATTTCTGTAGATAATAATAAAAAAATTCTATAAAAACAGGGAACTTGTAAATGTGACACAATTTGCAGTGATGGAATAAATAGGTAGTAAATAAAATAAGTTATAATTTGAGTTGCAAAAATCTCTCATCTCTGCTTATTACACATACACTTCAGAGCTGATGCCTTTCTCTACCAGTGAAGGGTTGTTAGTAATGATTATTAAAATAGCACCTGTAGTTCGTTCAGCACTTATTCTGTGTATGGTTGTGTATCCATTTGCTAGGGCAGCCATTAAAAAGTACCACAAAGGAAGGGGCTTAAACAACAGAAATTTATTATCTTACACTCTCAGAGGCTGGAGGTGTGAGATCCAAGTGCGGCAGGCTGGTTCATCCGAAGACCTCTCTCGTGCTTGCAGATGGTGTCATCTCCCTGTGTCCTAACATGGTTGTCCCTCTGTGCATGTCTGGGTCCGGATCTCTTTTTATAATGACCTCAGTTGTATTGGACTAGGGCCACCCTAATGACTTTATTTTACTTCAATCACCTCTGTAAAGACTGTCTCTAAACATGGTCACATTCTGAGGTCTTGAGGGTTAAGTCTCTAACATGGGAATTTGGGGAGGCTACAATTCAGCCCATAACAGACTATATTTATATATTACATATAATTTTATGATAAGGCAGTAATATACATAATATTATCCTCATTTTACAGAAATGGAAGTTCAGATGGATTAAGGGACATGGTCAAGAACACACATCTCTAGGAAATGAAGACAGGCTTAGACGTTGTCCTTGTCTGGCTTCTAAAACATTGCTTTCTCCAGCATATCAGAGAGACCATGGAGAGACAGCATGTATTTAACACCTCACTGGGCAGAAGAGAGGCAAAGATTAAATCTTAGAAGTGGTCCCAGTGGCCTCTATCCAGCTTTGTTCAGCGAGAACCCACCTTTAAAAGTCTCCACACTCCCTACATCCTTGAGAGATTTCCCTCTAGTTAAGATTACAACTCTATAAAGTTTTATTTATTTTCATTTTCCAAATATATGTGTTTAGTACTAATAATGAATTCTTGCAGTGTGTGTGGTGAGACCAGTGCTTATGTTTGTGGGTGCATAGTTACGTCTGTGTGGGTCTACCTGCAAGTCAGCAGGT
>NW_007734840.1:11192-13161 GCF_000696425.1 Galeopterus variegatus
ATACCACATGTTCTCACTTATTGGTGGGAGCTAAAACTAAATAAATAAATTCACACACACAAACACACACAAAAACCAGGGGAAGGGGGGAAGAAGACATAACAAGTACAATTCCTTGAAGTTGATATGACAAGCAAACAGCAAGGACATTGTTGGGTGGGAGGGAGGAGAGGGAGGAGGAAGGGAGGTTTTGGTAATGGGCCACAATAGTCAACCACATTGTATATCGACAAAATAAAATTTAAAAAAAATAAAAAGAAAGTGATGAATGGAAAAAAAAATCAACATATGTGCCCAATCCAGGTGTATGATTGAAGGTGGAAAATGCTTTAAAAATGCACTGCCACAAACAGGCCTACTTCCAGATTGTGTAACTGACCTGAGATTTTGGTTTTGATTTTGTCTTTGGAAAATGCCTGTGTCTTTTGCCACTGACATCCAGAAGAGAAACTCGCATGGAACGACAGCTGACAAATACCAGATGCTGTCAGAGAGGCAGATCCTGCTATCTTGTGTTCATATATCTTTATGGGAATTCACAGTGTTCTCTAGGCAGTGGGCCAAGAGATAAGTACCAGAGCTTTGCAGTAAGATAGTGGAAAATGGGGTAGGCTGTGTGTTTGAAGTGACGTTCCTGGCAAACTGAAGGGGGTCCTTATTCTGCCAGTGGGAATTCTAAGAGCCTGGATTGTATCGGAGGACTTTGTCTTGAATATCTTCAGCGTGTGGGTTGAGGTAGGCTTAGCTCTGACTTAAGGGTTCTAAAGTAGCTGCTTGTTTTGTGCACTGTCAGCTCTCTCAATTCTTGATGTATTTTGGCATCATAAGCAGAGCAGGAGCAACTGGCTTAGATAAACAGATTTCCTCTTATAAGGGTGCTTCACCCACGTGGTGGTATGCAATGATCATCTCTCACCTTCTCAGCTTTTCCCTTGATAATACATTGATCATTTCAGGAGCTTTCATAAATGTGGGCCAGGCTGACATTTTGCAATGCCTGTTGGCAATTATGAGATTTTATGGTAGCAAAAGAAAATTCTCCTAAGGCTGCTAAGTTTTACCAATGGCCTACAATATGACAGTTTTGTACTTTATTATCACCAAATATCTAGTTGCTTGAAAATTGTTTTTTTAAAAAAAGATGAAACAACAAAAATACAATCTTAAATTTCTTTAGCTTTTATATATCTTGGTTTAGTTTAATTAACTTGCCAGCCACTTAGCTCACTTTTAAAATATATAATGAAATAAGAATTAGAGGTCTGAATAAGTTGGTGAATTGGGGGCTTATGTTTTTCAAAGCCAATACATCTAATTCTTTATATTCTTGATTATTCCATTAGCACTGTGTCATAAAGGAAGGAAAGGACAGAAAAAAATTCATTGACTTAAAGGATAAATTATGTTGATTAAAATGTGTCTTATTAGCTGGATGTCCTAGAAGAAAATACAGGCTTGGCATCAGAAGTAATCTAGTTTCTTCCACTGCCTAGAGCAGAAGGGATGTTTATATATTCCTCTGTTAAAGACTCAAACTGTAGATTGACCAGGATTCTTATATATGAAATTAGGTTTAGAAGGATATACTAGCTCTAAATAGGCAATCCAGCAAAGTTTTGTCTATCAGTCTTATCCATGACATAAATCCATGAGCAAATACAAATTTACTTGTAACATAAGGGATGCAATATTCAGGTCAAATATTATAAAAATGCATGAGGATGAACACCTTTGCAAAGACCTGTGAGATGGATACTTTCTTCAGTGCCATAAATTTTGCTACAGAAGGGTCTTGTTATGTGGTGATTGAATGCATTGTACCAGAATTGCTAAAGCTGCAAAAATTCCCTTTACACTTATCTTTTACAATTACAATAAGAAATCATTATGACCACTTATTAACACTTTCTATGTGCCGGACATTGTGCTAAACACTTTCCATGTGTTCTCATTTGACCGTTGCCACAAG
>NW_007734840.1:14520-16032 GCF_000696425.1 Galeopterus variegatus
ATATATATGAAAATTTAAAAAGGACTCTGGTCCCCTTGACTCCCTCCTATATAGAGATCAGAGCTCTTAACAATGACACTTACCTCATTAGATTTCATTATAATGTAAATATATATGAAAAATTTTTAAAAATATATATTTTCCCACTCACTCTAGCCTGAGCCTTACTAATGTTTATGAATCAACTTCTGGAACTGGACAATTGAGACTATTAAATAAATACTTCTTGTGCATCTAAGTGTTTGGGCACATGCCAGGCATCGAGGGATGTACAGAAGGAAAGTTGAAACGGCACCAGCACTCCCTCCAGCTAACAGACATGGCAGAATGGATGTGTAACATTTCCAAAGTAACGCAGAGCCAGGCGCATCACTCAGTGCTGGGAGATGAGGCCTGTGTGTGGGGTACAAGCACCAAGGAGGAGGACAGACCAAAACGGGGTTCAGGGCTGAGAGGGAGCAGGGGTGAGCCCACACTGGGATGGTCTGGACAGAGGAACAGCATTTCTAACCAAACCATTCATTTCTCCTTATACCACCCCTCTCATACCAATTTCCCAACGTGAGGAATTATACTATTATGTTGCCAACTCCAAGCAAGAAATTTCAATAAATTTGAAAATCCATGCCCCTTCCAGGCTCTAGTCTAATCTGGCCACTTGCCCATTCTCAATCGCATGGAAGGTGTGCTCCTCTTCAGCTTGGTGTGGGCATGCTTGCTTTTCCCCGACGATCCCTGCAGATCAACAGCACTCACCTTCACATGAGGCTCAAAGTCATCATTGTTCAAACTTTTGTCACCCCCATTCATAAAGTGAAACAATCCCAACCCCATTCATAAAGCTTCCCATGAATTCTGTCTTTACTACCACAATTCACTGCTTTCTATTTCAACCCCATCGTGAGTCCATCCCAGACTCCGCATTTCCTCCTGACCTTGCTCCTGCTTCTGATCGTCCTGCTTTTCTCCACCTGCCTCTCCTGGGTCTCGTCCCTCTTTTCCTGTCTGAGCCTCTGAGAAATCCTGAGGCTGCTCTGCTTTTTTGATTTTATCCTATCCATTGATAAACATTGTTAAGTTTGCTCTCTCTTCCACTCATCACATTTCTCAAATAAATTGATTTTTTTCTCCACAAAGATATTCTAGATCATGTAGAGATAGTGTGGCCATTTCGCTACTTCTACTTTTAACTCGACGTAAAGTTGCCAGTCTATGGCTCCCTTTTAGGCATCTCGCTATTAAATGTACTGACTACTCTCTCTCTCTCTCTCTCTCTCTCTCTCTCTCTCTCTCTCTCTCTCTCTCTTTCTCTCCCCCCTCCCTCTGCTATTAAAAGAGAGAGAGTATCTTTCTATCTATATGTACATATACACTATATATACACACACACACACACACATATATATACAGAGACCTATATAGGGAGATAACTATAGGTCTAGATCTACATCTATCTATCTATATAAAGAGAGAAGTCAATAAAGCAAATATTCTTGCTTTAAGAAAATCAGA
>NW_007734840.1:16999-17961 GCF_000696425.1 Galeopterus variegatus
AAGGCGTGATATGAAAATCTTATGAAACATGGCAATGGAAGTCATTTTTTTTAGATTAAAATTCTGTCTGTCATTTTATACATGAGTCATATAAGCAGATCCCCTGGTGCATTTGGGTGTTCTGCGAGGTTTTTTTGGCATATGAATGTTCAGAGATGCAGAAAAATTTTAAGTGTCAGCAAGTACTTCTAATGATGCCCAGTCAGAAATGAAACTATGACAAGGCAAAGGGGTAAATATAATCTTAATTTGTAAAAACTCAATTTACATATAAGTAATGCTTCTCTTAGACCAAGTGAAGCATGTTTGGAGATATGCACTGGACCTGTTTCTTGGGCTGTGTGTATACAATGCCAAATAACAGAAAGAGAAAGGAGCAGCCAATTCCCTTATTTGAACTTAATGGGTGTTTTACTCTTCAGATACCTTTTCCCTGCTAATGGGCTGATTGGGGAAACATTTTAAAAAGATTAAAAGTAACTCAGCCATTCATGTTTGATATTAACTGGAAATGAGCTTGGGTCATGCTGCCGTCACTTCTCATGCACTACCCTGGACATACTAATAGGGAGGGGTGCATCTCCTCACCTCCTCGTCCCATTGTTCTGGAGAACATTCTTCTTTTCTCTCCAAGGTCCACCTCTGTAATAGTCTCTTGAAGTTCCAAGGATGCTTCTTGCATACATTCAAAGGGAGGTGGGGACAGAAGTGACCCATGAAGTTGGGTGTCATCGCAACCCCACCGCACATGGGATGCCTCTCAGGAGAATGCTGCAGTACAGAGATCTGGCTTCATGCCACTTCATGCAAGTCGGAGGAGCCCTTTTGTGTGCTGTGGACTCACCAGCTGGAGCTGTTAACCAGAGGTAGGGCACCAGACTTCCCAATTTCTGATGAGCCTCCTATTGTGGTCTGGGTCATGACACTGGAGCAGAATTAGTCCTGGGCAAAGCTATTGCTCT
>NW_007734840.1:19849-21685 GCF_000696425.1 Galeopterus variegatus
AACTCTTGAGATGATGATACATTGTCATTCTTGAATAGAGTGCAGAAGAGTCTGCCTCTACAAGTATATTTTCATCTCCAAGGGGCTAACTTCCCTTTAGCCTGGGATGCAAAAAAACACAGAACCCGGAGAGGTCTGAGGAAGGAAGTTAAGTTCGGCGGGTCACTGTCTCCCCAGAAAGTTTAGGTCACTGGCTCCCCACAGAGTGCCTCTGTTTCTACATTGCTGCCTCCTCCACCATGAGGGCTGAACTGTCACTACTTTTTCACTGTGTTTCAGGCTTGTTTCCCATAAGAAGCATGTCATATGTCATTAAAATATTTGTGCTATAATCCAGGAAATTATGGATTAAATAAACCTCTCAGCATAACATTTTTTCATGTAACAAAATAAAAATAAAGTAATTAAAGATGGACTATTAGAACATAACCCAATGCTAAGTGCGGATTACTTATACTACTTATTAAGTGAACCATTCACTTAATAGATNACCCAATGCTAAGTGCGGATTACTTATACTACTTATTAAGTGAACCATTCACTTAATAGATTATTTTATTGGCAATCATCTGTGCTGAACATTGTCAATGAAAGTACTCGTTCAAAGACATCTATCAGAAGGTTCTCTAACGTAATCACTAGTCTGTAGATGTTAAATTTCTTGCAAAACTGAATCAGGGAACACACTGGATAGGAGGTACCCAGCATATATACTGACAGTATATGATTGGAAAACAGAAATTGTATTATATTATTCTTTCATATCCAAAATTTATGCTGACACAATTTTAAAATACATCTATCAAGACTGAAATAGCATAACCCTCCAGTTTCAGTTTACCTTATATTTTGTTACCATAATGTCCTATGTCAAAAATTCAGTAACTCAATAGATGTCTGGTCACATTCACAAGTCTTTGTACTAAAATTCTTGGATAACTTCATCAAAGATTTTGATACATTTCTTCCATCTTTAAATACTCTATTTCCCCTCAGACATATAGTATATAAAATTGCTTATATAACTATGTGTGTGTGTATATATATATATATATTTGTATACACACATACACAAACATAGACACACATATGTCTGAGAGAATTTACACATTTTGGCAGAGAAGAGAGAAGAGTTGTAGGATATGCCCATGANGTCTGAGAGAATTTACACATTTTGGCAGAGAAGAGAGAAGAGTTGTAGGATATGCCCATGAGATATGTATTTATTCATGAAAGATTTTAAGATTTCTTCAAATGGAGAGAAATAGAACATTTAATGACAATGTACTTGGAAAGATTTTTTAAAATATATGATTATCCTGCTATTTTTTGGTCTTTCAATAAAAATCAATCTTATTACAATGGAAGAATCTGTTTGGGAGAAACTTAGGCTTTAAAAACTGAATTTTGGTGAAATTTATAGGCAGAAAAAGTTTCCCACTTGAGTAGTGTTCTGGGGGACCAGAGATAGAATGATCAGTCCTAATGGTTTTGAAGAAAAATTACTCTCTTCATGCTTCATGAGCTTTTGGAAGACAGGAATTGTCCTCTTCATTTCCAGAACCTAAATAATTACCAAGCATTTAATAAGCATCCCATAATTTCTTCTTGAATTAACGAAAAAATAGAAAATGTCATATCCTTACATGGTAATATTAGTTCCTCAGAACAATTTAGGCCACGTTTATATCAGTTCCAGAAAGCACTCTTTAATGACAGATATTGACAAACCATGAAACAATCAAAATCTTGAAAAAGCCTTGTGACCAATATGAAAATGACCTGGGAAATCCATCATGGGAGAAATTGCTCAGAGTCTTGTGATTATACACTCTC
>NW_007734840.1:22772-24259 GCF_000696425.1 Galeopterus variegatus
CCTTGTGAGTAGTGTGGAGAGTACTCCTGTATTGAGTGAGAAAAATACTCATTGCAATAACCAAAAACCCTCAGATATGGTGTCTCACAGAAAATAGATTCTATTCTCCATTTTATAACTGTTTTAGGATGGGTGGTGCTCGAAGTGTGTGCTTCTGCTCCTCAAACCCACAAAAGAACCCCTGCCCTTTCGACCTTAAGGCTGTACTGCATCCTGTCAAATCTGAGCCATTGCCATGTTGGGTTCCAGGGTTCAGAAAAGAAAAAGGACAGGATTACAGACAAGTAGTTTGCCTTTAAATTGAGGTTGACCTCAGTATTCCACAAATCTCATCTGTTTATGGTTCTCCAACCCAATCCTCTCCACAAAGCCACTTCCATTCAAGGGAGGTTGGCACATTAGTTTCTAGCTGAAAAATAATTGATAGCATGAAAATCCCACTACTATGGAAAAAGACTGGATTTTGGCAAAAATGTGGGAAGTGATCTGCCATGATAAGCACCAAGGAGGTCTCTTACTCAAATACTATTAAAATCCTGCTCTTGCAAGCATTTATGTATTCTTCTAATAAATATGTAGCAGGTACTATATTGGTCACTGAGATATACATGGAGATAAAATATTGTTCCTATTTTCAATATGCTCACATTCTAAGAAAGAAAACGAACCTTTTAAGAGCAGCTAAAACTCAACAACAACAAATAACCCAATTAAAATATGGGCAAAATGCTTTAATAGACATTTCTCCAAAGAAGATATGAAAATAGCCAATAAACACATGAAAAGATGTTCAGCTCACTAGTCATTAGGAAAATCAGTTTGAAACTACAATGAAATAGTACCTCACACCCATTAGGATGGCTACTATTAAAAAAAGCACAACTAGTGTTGGTGAGAATGTGCAGAAATTGGAATCCTTGCACACTGTTGTTGGAAATGTAAAATGGTACAGTCACGGTGGAAAACAGTATAGAACTTCATCAAAGAGCTGAAAAGAGAATTACTGTATGATCCAGCAATTCCATTTCTAATGTGATATATACTCAAAATCATTTAAAGCATGGCTTAAATGAGATATTTGTATACCCATGTTCATAGCAGTACTATTCACATTAGCTGAAATATGAAAGCAACCCAAGTGTCTATAAACAGAAGAATGTATAAACTAAATGTAGTGTAAATGTACAATAGAATATTATTCATCCTGTAAAGGAAGAAAATCTGGACACATGCTACAACACGTAAGAACCTTGAGGACATCATATTAAATGAAATAAGCCATTCACGCAGACATAAATACTGCATGATTCCATTTAAATGAGATAGAGTAGTCAAAATTATAGAGACAGATAGTACAATGGGGGGTTCTTGTTTACTGGGTATAGAGTTTTGATTTTACAAGATAAAAAGAGTTATGGAGACGGATGGTGGTGATGGTTGCACAACATTATGAATGTGCTTAACAACACTGAGCTATACACTTAAAA
>NW_007734840.1:25064-26551 GCF_000696425.1 Galeopterus variegatus
AAAATGGTTAAGATGGTAAATTTTATATACGTTATCACAATAAAAAATTGGTGAAAATAGCTAAAAAAAAGACCCCAAACCCTGACTTTTAAGTGCATTCTATAAGCAAGTTAGAAGTGTTCTGGGCAGAGGAAAGTATGTGAAAAACCCGGGAGCAAGGAACAGCACACCACGTTTCCAGAGCTGGAAAAGGGAACAGGTATGTGGGGAGGGTGGGTGACACTGGGTAAGTCAGAAAAGAGATGAATGGAATGGCTTGTTGTATCACGTGAAGATGTTTGAACTTGATTCTAAAGTGATAAACAGCCATGCACACAATGTCTAAGGTGGAAAAGCTATGATTCCCATTAAAGAACAAAAGCTGAGCCCAAAGATCTGCACAACAATAACATCTTTCCAGTAAGAAACGGTGAAGGTGTACTGAAGACAAAGAAAAAGGGTAGATTTGTGTGAAGTTTCTGAGGCATGATTGACAGTGTTAAAATATATTGTTTTACTTCCCTGATTGCTGTATGCTTAGTATCTAGTATGTGCTTCATAAATATTTGCTGAATGAATAAATGACTCTGCATTTTATTCTGGGAGACATGTAATGTCCTGTGTATACGCATTAAAATTGAGTAGTTGCACAACTAATTAGCTCAAAAGAGGCCTCAGAATTATACAGAGGGATTCCAACAACAGTTTCTGGGATGACATTTTTATACTATGCACACCTGTGTCCAATGGAATGGATTAAAATTGAATCCCCACTGATTTTGTACAAAAGGGAAATCCACAGTAAGTCATTAGGGGTTCATCGTGTGTTCATAATGGGATACCCCAGTGATGCTGGCATACCCAGATTGCCAGAGAGCACCTCTGTGATATCAGTGATGGCCGTAATTCAGTTTCCATCCTTGCCTCTACCTTGGCCAGGTAGAGTATCCCAGGCAGGCATTTGTCAATGTCCTTTCTTCTCATTCAATTGATCACATGCAAGCCTCAGCTTTCACTAACTTCTGAGAGACTCTGCTCCAGGGCTGGGACAAGCAGCAGCAGCAGTTGGAATGCTGAGAAGCCACGAGGACAAGATGATGACCCAGAAATTCCAGCTCTATGAAGACTTCGCAGAGTAAGGATTAGAGTTTGTGGTGAGGCAAAAATAATGGTTCTTCATTTTAATTTACTTTTCAAGGTGATGTTGATGTTCTAGTTACGATGAGTCCAAGTTCTACAGGAAGTTATAGACTTAGCAGTTACCCAAAGTGGCAACTAACAAGGATGAGAAAGGGGCAGCTTTGTCAACAATTCAACTTGGATAATATCTGCAATAACTCACCAGCGGGTGCCTCGCCCTCAAACCCCTCAAGTTATGATGTCCACTGCTTATTGGACGCCTAATTCGATGGTGTTTTGTTTAACATAGTTTTGCTCTGAAACTCACTCAGTAAGTGTGTAATTCAAAATTGCACATCCTGAGAAAGGACTGAAATTGAGCAATAAAA
>NW_007734840.1:27743-29854 GCF_000696425.1 Galeopterus variegatus
AAGGACTCAGCCTTACTTCTCTTCTTACTGTACCAGAAAGTTGCTTGATAAATTTACTGCAAGGTATTTTTGTGATCACGATGCTATTGTTATAATAGCACAAATATTGTAATAGTATAATATTTTCCAATACATTTTTAACTTCAACAAAGAAAAATACCATGTTTTTTTTAATTGCTGATGTATAAGAAAAACTTTGATTTTTCCATATTTATTTTGAAACTAGTCACCTTACTGAACTCTCTCGCCACCATTTCTACCATTTTTAAATGCATGGCTTCTTCATGTTTTAATGTCTCTGAAATCAAGGCATGGTTTATAATCAATGTCAGAAGCAACGTGCTTTCTACAGCTGTCACTGGAGGAGATAACATCGTGGCAGAGCTGTCATTGCCGGTACATTGCTTTCATCTAGGCATAGAAGCCATCAGTTCATTGGGCCATCAAGTGAGCTGTTTGCCTTGTTAGCACAGGATGCAGTTGAAATTTAAATTAAATTTGGAATAAACATTGTCACCTGTTTGCAAAATGATTACTCATGATAAGATATTGATACAAAAAATTCATCCTATATACAGACAATGCTTCTACCTACCCATTTAATGTAGGATTGATTTTTAAATATTGCTAATAGATCATACTGTGATTAAATTCAGAGCAGTTGTAACATCATGAAGGATTGTCACTAGGTGCTAAGTATCTGTCTAAAGTTTCCATGTCTTCCAAGAAAAACTTTATTAACTTTTGTCCTTGTGCAATTCAATGAAGAAAGGAAAAATGTAACTACAATTTTGATCAAACTGGAAATATAGACGATCTCCAATCTTTTTAATAATCTATATACTGTCAACCCTAAAGATTATAGGTGTAGATTACAAAAACCAAGTACCCATACGGATAGGCATAATCACCAAAGACCAAACATCATTCAGAAGAATCTCTAGACTATGAAATGAATATTATGTCTTGCAAAGGAAGGCAGTATGTCATTGTATGAATTTTAAAAAGTTGCCTCCTAGGAAGAAAAAAATATAAAATTATTTCAATGTTTTATTTCTTCTGTTAATTGCTATTGTTAAAGTGATTTTAAATATTCAAATTAATTGCATTTTGGTATCAAGGAACTGCAGTAATTTTAATAGTTTTCTTTTTTATTTTCTTTGCTTCTCTAGATAGCTTGTCTAGAGAAGCTATCTAGACAGCAGTGAAAAGCCACCTTGCAGAAACTAAAAACAGGGACTTCAGAATCAGAACCCCACTCCAATATTCATTGTTATTGGATCATGAACAACTTATGTATTGTTTTAATGTGGATCCTTTCCCCTATTAATTCATAATACCCACATCCCAGATTATTGTGAGGATGAATGAAATGTACACAAAACATTTGTCACATGATGAGCTCTGGATAATAATTATTGACTATTTCAAATCATTTTTTTTCTACCCTGGATTATCAGGACTCTTTCAGTTTCAAGGAACAGAAGCTGACTATCATCTCTTAAAAGACTGCAAAAAGATATCACAGGAATCTAGAACAAAAAGCAAAGTAGAAGCATTTCCCGTGGAAAATGAAAATTGTCAAGAGGGAGGACCACTCTCTGGGAGGAGGATTCCCATTTTTTCTCTGCTTTTTTCCTTTTATCCCTGTCTTCCTTCTAGTTTCTCCTACTTCCTTCTCACTGTCCACCCTTAGTAAACAAAATCATCCCTATTTTCCTGGAAGTGAATGTGATTAGCCCTCTCACTTTTTCAACCAAGCCATATACATTATGTGCTGCTGGCCAGGCTGTGAGTGGGTTACTCTGGAGGCAAATGTTCAATACACATGATCAATAACCCATAATCAGTCCAGAGTCAGGCTCGGTCAGAGTGTCAGTGGTGGGAAATGTCTTACAAAGGAGGTGCTTGAAAGATAGAGACTGAAATAAATTTATAATAATATCTTATTGCTGATATTTACATTTAATTTTTCTAGTCTTATTGCATTTACTACAACTCCAAAGTAATGTCAAATGATGGCAGGATGTGTATGCTCTTGAGAGATACTTTCTCTAGGTCATGAACAGACAAACAACTGTTGCCTAACAATAGAATGTTACTTTTTGGGT
>NW_007734840.1:31537-35707 GCF_000696425.1 Galeopterus variegatus
AAAAATATTATATGATCCTCAATTGGTCATAATATAGCCAAATTAGTATAGTCTATTAGAAGTCACTTTGGAGTTCTACTGAGTAGGTTGAACATATTAAGAGAGTATTTACATAAGAATCCAAGCACGTCAACATCCTACAGTCACCCCAGGCTTGGGATAGCAGCTGGCAACCATCTCAGGACAACAGTCAACAACAGTCAGAGCTGAGCGGACCCAAGCCTTGTCCAACATTCCACATCTGCACCACATTGACAGCTTCTTCATGGGCCCTGCAGGTGCCAGCCTCTGATGTTAAGAACTGGGAAATCCGGATCCCATGGTGCCTTCAGTATGTCAAGTTCTCCTAACGATGTTCTCTGTCGTCCAAGAGATACAGTTGCTTGTGAAATTCTAAGTTCAGCAACCACACCCATGTAGACACAATTTTGAGTTTATTTTTCTTCTTTCTATTAATTGTCACTGCTTTTCTCAATAGAAAGGCATTGGCAAGTTCTAGCTTTGTGCCAAGGGAGGAGGCTCCTGCATATACCTACACTTCAAAAAGACTCTAATTAGTGAGCCAAGAAATTGAGCCCAATAATTATATCATTCTTTTTAACTTTGGCTATAAATATTTTATAATACAAATTTTTAGGAGCTTATATGTAAAATATGAAACTGAAATATCTTTCAGGTTTGAAAGAAGAAAATGTCACAAATATTCTTCAAAGTCATATCAATATGCCAGTGCTCTGTAGAGTTTCACCAGTGTTTTTAAACTAAAGTTTAAAAGAAATTGTATTGTCTGAGTTTTCCAAATTAAGTTATCATGTCTATTTATGACAGGCAGTTCCTGTCATGTAATATGATTACACAGGCTTTATCAGAAGTGACACATTGGGTGATTTATAGGATGTGTCAGCCACCAAGATACAAAGGCAGATAATTTCCTGTAATTACTTTTAAAAGAATTTTGAAAATGGATTTTAAATAAATACTACGTGACTTGTATTTGAAGTAATTTTTAAATATCATTCCTAGATATTACTGGCAATAAATGAATCAAAGATGCAGAATGTTAACAAGCATTTCTCAATGAATTAAAAAAATTGAAGAATATGCTTTTTATTTTTTAATTTTTTTTTTTGCAGCCCCTCCTGATGGTGCAATGTTGGTAGGCACAGTCTTAGAATTACTCAATCCTCATCCAGTGGAGGGACGTTTTGCTGTGTTTATCATTGTTCTGGTCATATCAGTGTTCATGGTAAATCCTGAATCATTTGTTCCTTTGCTTTGAATTCACCTCTCTCCTCATTTCCTACCCAAATTCTTCACACTTTTCATAGTCAATGGAGAAAAAAAAAAAAATGTTATTGCCCAGAAACCTTTCCTGACAATATTTGCCTTCACTGATTCCTGTGTTCTTAATAAGTTCCAAGCCCTCGGGATCTGTGCCAGTCTGTTTAATATGGCTCCTCTGAGTCATTTTGACCACTCCTGTACTGCTCAGCTAGCCTGGTACAATAGTGGATTTCTCACACTGGGCTATTATTTCCTGCCATAACCTGGAATGACTTGCTCCAGCCTGTTTTGCGGTGTTTCCTGACTTTTTCTCAGTCCTTCTCCGTTTTGACCTCATAACTTATTTTACTTTAGTAGTTTATTTCTGCACAGATCTAACATAAAGTCAGCATGGCAAGAGGAGAAAACAGCAGGGCTTTGGAATTTCTCTGATACACAGGCCTGGGTTTAAATTAGATCATCCATCTATTTTTGGAGTAATTTTGGACCCTATCTGAAGATCATTTCCTCATCTGTAGAATGGCATCTATGTTCCTTACCTTACTGAGCCAATGTTATCTAGCCAAGACCCTGACTCTTTTTGCCTGTTCCTATAATGTCAAGATATTGCACTTAGCACATTACCAGATGAAACTGGTGCTCACAAATATCAGTTAATTAAAATATTAGCTGGAGTTCTACTTCATCTTCGACTGCAATTCAGATTTCTCACCTGGCTACAACACCTCCAGGGAAGATGTTAATGTTTTGCACAGTTCAACAGACTGCCTAAACCCTTTGCCAACAGCTAGCTTTATGGTTAAGCTTATTGCTTTGCAACAGAATCGATTTATCTCCACTAAATTTGGTAATGAGGTCTTTTAATTTTTTTGGAAAACAGTATGGAGCGTCCTCAAACAACTAGAGATAGAACTGCCATACGTTACAGCAATCCTGCCACTGCGTGTAACCCAAAGGAATGGAAAACATCACATTGAAGGGATATTTGCACTCCCATGTTCATCATAGCTCTATTTGCAATAACCAAGATATGGAACCAACCTAAATGTCCATCAGTGGATGTCTGGATAAGGAAAATGTGGTATATTATACACAATGGAATACTACTCAGCCATAAAAATGAATGAAATTCTGCCATTTGCAGCAACATGGATGAGCTTGGAGAAAATAAAAAGTGAAATAAGCCTGGCACAGTAAGAGAAATACTATATGTCCTCACTCATAAGTGGGAGGGAGGCAGGGAGGAAGGAAGGAAGGAAGGAAGGAAGGAAGGAAGGAAGGAAGGAAGGAAGGAAGGAAGGAAGGAAGGAAGAAAGGAAGGAAGGAAGGAAGGAAAGAAGAAAAACCACAATAAAACATTGAGCTTTCAGAAGGAGAGAACAGACATATAGTTACTAGATATGGGAAAGGGGTTCAGGGGAGGGGGATTAGGGAGTAAATGTGTTTATAAAACAAAGAATAATTATGAGATTTAATGATTATAATGCTAATAATATTGATTTGATCATCATATACTGTACACAAATACTGATAGTCAACTCTGTACCCCATAAATGTGTATGATCAAAAATAAATAAACAAACATAAGGGAATGTAAATTACAGAATTACTGTTTCTGTGTTGTGTTTTGTAAGCAGCTTTATGAAGCCAACACTTGTGTCCTTTTCCTCATTATGTCTCAAGGTCCCAAATTGTCAGGGGCTTGGTACATGGTGTACCATAAATGATGAATGAATGAATGATTTTATAGAAATTAAGGGTAAATGTTCACACTTCTGATGTATAATATCTTTCTCAATATCATAATATTTATCAACAAATGCTTTGTCAGAAATTGTCCAGCCCTCAGGTGGTCAGAATATCTTCATAAGCAGTTTCCAGTAAGTTAACTATGCGGAAATCTGAGCCTGGCTGATGGGTGCCTAGAGTTTATACTCACTGGGTGTAGTTTACACTCTATGGACCTATTATAATTCTCTGTGTAGGATGGTGTGAGAGTGTCTTACAAGGTAGTCTTTTCTTCATTGGTTTCAGCAACAGAAAATTCTTTAAAACCAAAGTTAATTTCTATCCATTTTCTGCCTCCTTACCCTCATACCAGGAATTGTAATGAATCTCACCAGGTAACTCATATGTGCAACAAAACAAGATATTTTTAAGACACCACTAAGCCAACAACATCCTTAGTAAGACCACATATTTTCATCAAAATTGAAAGCTGCCTTTAAATGTGGAGCCTTCCTGGAAGATGAGCCAAGAACAAAACTTGGGACTTATACATCTGTGGGGGGATATCCTCCAAGTTCAGGTGGGAATTTTGGTTCGGCGACCAACAGTCTTACTTTCCTATGGCAAACATTCATAAATTTCTGGAAGCACTTTACTTAAAGTAAAAATACAGTCAATACTGTTTTGTAGGAGAAAGGTAGTTCTTTTAAGAAAGGGTAATTTCTGCAGCATATCAAGAAAAAACTGTGAACTTTTTGATTCATTGTTTTTAATGTTCAATCAGTTTGTTCATCCTAGTAGAACACCAGAGGTACAACATACAACTTGATTTGTTGAGACAAGATTCTGAACCATATGGTTATGCTGAGCTTGGGCACCCTTATGTAGCAAGAAGGATCTATGTGCAACACAGAGCACCCTCTTTGGGTTTCATTTGTGGAACATCAGGACACTTCCATGACTGGTGCTCTGTTATACACGATACTGTGAAATGCTTTTGCCAAACTTTAAGGATGTATAAATGCAGTCATCTTAAAGCATCCTACACACACTTGCTCAAAAAGGACTGCATCTAATACACAGGAAATGTTCATTTTATTTATTTAACCTTCAAGATCCTTATTCACAGTTGTAGAAAAGTAAAGATTTATTCGTCAA
>NW_007734840.1:36029-39822 GCF_000696425.1 Galeopterus variegatus
GGGTGGGGTGGGGTGGGGAAGAAGATATAACAACTATACTTCCATGAAGTTGTTACAACAAGCAAACGGAAAGGACATTCTTGGGGGGGAGGGGAGAGAGGGAGGAGGGAGGGAGGTGTCGGTGACGGGCCATAATAATCATATACAGTGTATATTGACAAAATTAAAAAATAAATAAATAAATAAATAATTTAAAAAAAAAAATACAGTCAATACTGTTTTGTAGGAGAAAGGTAGTTCTTTTAAGAAAGGGTAATTTCTGCAGCATATCAAGAAAAAACTGTGAACTTTTTGATTCATTGTTTTTAATGTTCAATCAGTTTGTTCATCCTAGTAGAACACCAGAGGTACAACATACAACTTGATTTGTTGAGACAAGATTCTGAACCATATGGTTATGCTGAGCTTGGGCACCCTTATGTAGCAAGAAGGATCTATGTGCAACACAGAGCACCCTCTTTGGGTTTCATTTGTGGAACATCAGGACACTTCCATGACTGGTGCTCTGTTATACACGATACTGTGAAATGCTTTTGCCAAACTTTAAGGATGTATAAATGCAGTCATCTTAAAGCATCCTACACACACTTGCTCAAAAAGGACTGCATCTAATACACAGGAAATGTTCATTTTATTTATTTAACCTTCAAGATCCTTATTCACAGTTGTAGAAAAGTAAAGATTTATTCGTCAATAAAATCCAAAGACTCCATTTACCAAATTTCCATTCTTTACTTTAATAAAATGTGTCTGCAGAATTTTAAAAATTCATTTATAAAGTTAGAAATATATTCAGCTCTGCTGTCCTGGAGATAGATAGCCACATTATCACTTGTCTGTCAAATATAAGTAGGGCTGTTAATAATGTAGAGGCAGCTACTAAAGATTCCAAACATGGGTGATTCCTTTAGAGGAAATTGCAGTCCTAACCCCTGAATTCCTCTTAGAATCAATTACTTGACTTTGCAAGTGTTATGCAATAGCTTACTTTATAGTTTAGTTAGAGGAACAAAACACCAGTTGGTATTCTCCATAATATTTACCCAAAGAAGGCAAATGAAGCTTACAAAGATAAGCACCAAGATAAGAATGAACATGACACACATTCAATTTTGGAACTGGTCTGTCCTATTCACTCCAGAAAGGACGATCTTAGTTCTCTTCTGTCTGGGACATGCATTTACATATGATGTTGGAGTTGGAGCAGAAGTTAAAAAGTGAAGAATTACAGGCTGTTTTGAAAAGATCAGACACCTTCTTACTCTGTAAGGTATTAATATATATTTGGAGATTCTTCCTTTTTCCTCACCTCAGCATCAGAGTCCTGAAAGAGAATATAATGAGAGAAATAGTGTTAGAATACATTAAAAATTGGGGGCCGGCCCGGTGGCGCACTGGAGAGTGCACCACTTGGAAGTGCAGCGGCGCTCCCACCGAGGGTTCAGATCCCATGTGGAGACCGGTTCCCACTCACTGGCTGAGCGCGGTGCGGGCACAACACCGAGGGTTGCAATCCTGTTACCAGTCAGTAAAAAAGACAAAAAAAAAAAAAAAAAGAATACATTAAAAATTTGATTTTCTGGACTAAAAAATTTAATTTCTTAAATACCCTTAGGTACAACTAAGTTCACATTGTAGATGTCTTCACCTCTCTCTCTTAGGATGAGTAAATGTGTCAATACAATGCTACACTTTCCAAAATGTGAACTGGAGATGTTACATTATTCAATAATTAGTACTTTCTGTGAATAATGTTGATACATTTTATCAGTTAATATGCATTTTTATGCACCCTCTTGCTATAATAGATACAACAGTAATGTAATGCTGTTTCTAAATAAACCTTAATGTTATTTGAAAACAAAGATTAGTATCCAAAAAATTATTTAGTGCTAGGAAGCATATTTGGACCTCTAAGAAAGGAGAAGTTGTAGGGATTGGTTACCACAGAAAAGGATTCACAGAGAAGGGAAACTAGGGTTAGACCCCTAAGATGTGGTTGAATTTAGGCAGGCTGACAAAAATGATGGAGAAATTAATAATACTTAAATTATACATTCTGTCCTAAACAGTTGACTCATCAATATCAAAACTAAACATCTTTTTTTTTCCATTTAATTGTTGAAAAATAATACTTGGTTTATTTTGGAAATTTCAAGTCCTTTTCAACCAGACAGTTATCAGATAATGGGCGATTCAGGACTTTACTGGTGAGAAAATGAACAATAACATGTGCACTCATTTTTATAAATTTCAGCAGACAGCATTGAACAACACCTTGAGACACTGTTTTTTTCAGTTGTGGGAAAAAGTCATCAGGATTTTGCAATACATGGCCATGGTTGTGTGGCTGACACAGCACCCATGCTGATTGTTTTATGAGCATGTTTCCATGTGTAGCCTCTACGTGATGACAATTTCTCTCATCTACATCGTAAATAGAGATGGGACTGTGTGATGCACGACTGTGTTCTCACCATTTAGTATGTCCTCGGGGTTGAGAAATTGCTTTGCTAAGAACAGCTGTGAGCTGGATGACCAAAAATCCTGGCACTAAGAGACAATGTCTTCTTTTTCTTTAACATTCCATATTCTGGCAAGGTTTTACTAACTCTGTCTGCAAGCAGGGGAAAGGTCATGCCAGAAGAATAATTACAGATTTTCATGTAATTCTTAAATGTACATTCTCTGTGTTTGGTGAAAGAGAGAAATCCACCCTGTCAGCATATGTTCCTTAGAAGTATTAAATTAAGCAGGCTTCAGTTGGCACTATATGTGTGTGTGTGTGTGTGTGTGTGTGTGTGTGTGTGCGTGCGCGCGCGCGCGCTAAGGATGCAAAAATCTCTTGTGGCATAAAATCTCTATTGTCCTTAGAGAATTTAAAGGATATTCATTCATAACTGATATTAACCTATTTTCAGTTACTGAGTTGTTGTCAAGCACTAACTTGACTGGCTAAAGTAGACACTTTCAAACACATTAGGAAAACAGCATAGCACAATAGTCAAGAACACTGGCTTTGGAGATTTAGTCATGGTTTAAGTCCGTGCTCTCATTGATCAAATGTATAGACTTGTGAAAATTGCTCAGCCTCCTGGCTCACATTTTCTTCATCTGAAAAACGGGACGGTAATAGTGTCTATCTTATAAATTTGTCTTGGAAACCATATATAATGTTTGCACATAATGCTGAGAAGAAAGCTCTTTGTTTAACCAATTATTTGTTGGTCTCGAACAATATTGGACCAGGATGTAGGTGTGTTTCTTTTCAAGCACAATCAAGAGTCTTTCTCTTCCTTTCTCACAGAAGGGACAATTGGTCTCATGTGGAAGGCGCAGGCAGCGTGGGAATCTGGATGCTATTGTTGTCCTCAGCTTCACTTAATCAGAAACCATAGCATCTAAGTTATCTCCTTTTCATTTTGTTTTAGTACCTTATAATTAACAGAGATTTATTGGCTCTGGGTTCTGGAGTCTGGGAAGCCCAAGATTGAGGGGCTGACAACTGGCATGGGTCTTCTTGCTATATCACCCCATGGCAAAAGGGCAAAGAGAGGCAGAACTTGTCTTTTGATAAGAAACCCACTCCAGCAATAACAAACCGACACCCAAGACAATGGCGTTAATCCATTCATGAGAACAGCACTGTCATAACCCAGCACCTCCCATTAGGTCCTGCCTCCCAACACCTCGGCACTAGGGATCAAGTTTCCAACACAGGAACTGTGGGGGCCACTTTCAAATCATTGCAGATTTTATGAGAATCTCTGCTCAGCTGGGGTTCAACACAGAA
>NW_007734840.1:39832-40499 GCF_000696425.1 Galeopterus variegatus
TGATAAGAAACCCACTCCAGCAATAACAAACCCACACCCAAGACAATGGCGTTAATCCACTTTCAAATCATTGCAGATTTTATGAGAATCTCTGCTCAGCTGGGGTTCAACACAGAATTTTTCCTAGTTTCTATCACATTTAAGTTATGGGGTGAATACATTTGAATGAGGTCTAATTCTGCCCCCCTTGTTAGTGGCTTCATAATCATCTATGTTTTCTGTGTCAACATCGTTACAAAGACACACAAGATATTTAAATTCACTCCACTCCAAGTATATAAATTTCATTTGCTTTTTATCATGTTCATGTATAATAGATATGTCCTTGGTGTTGATTTGCTTGGGAATGTACTGTCTAGCATGTTTATAGAAAAGGAAACAAAATTAAAGATGTTTACAAGAAAAATATTTCTTGGACAGGATGCATACTGAATTGCCATTATTTATCATTGCTATAAGCTGGAATCAAGTTGTTAGTGCTTCTCAGCTAATCGAATTATAATCTACTCTAAGAAAATGGAATACAATAACATGACCAGTCAAAACAGGGATTTGATGATACTAACTCAAATCATTTGTAAATTTTTTCCTGTTAATTGCTGTCAATATTTACTTCTCAGCTCTCTACACTATTTTCAAACATATTTTCAATAACATAAAATTGGAA
>NW_007734840.1:40767-41580 GCF_000696425.1 Galeopterus variegatus
TATTTACTTCTCAGCTCTCTACACTATTTTCAAACATATTTTCAATAACATAAAATTGGAATCTTATCCTCTGTGCTCAGAATTCATCAGTTTGTTGTATATACTGGCTGTAGATTGATTGAACTATATTCCCCAAAGTCCATATATTAGCAGTTTAATCCTCACTGTAACTGTGGAGGGTAGGAAATCTTATTATGATAATTGAAAGGTGGGGCCTTGAGGAGGGTATTAAGTTGGTGGTTTAATGGTGGTCATGGGTGTGGTTCTGAGGGCTTTAAAAGCAAAGCAAGTGAGAGTTTCTCTCTCTCTTCTCTGCTTTTTCTGCCATGTGAGACCCCTGATTCACTGTCGCCACCACCGAGACCCTCACTAGATGTGTTCCCCGGACTTCGGACTTCCTAGCCTCTGAAACTGTAAGCAATAAATTTCAATTTTTTACGAAGTACCCCATTCCAAGTATTTTGTTATAATATAAGCAACAGAAATGGACTAACACGCTAGTTTATTTACCAATTATTTCCTATGCTTATGTTATGTATGTGGATCAAATCCCTTCAAATTTATCATCAGACAATTGTGAGTAGAATTCCAGTCAACATAGAACTCCTGTGGGTTTTTTGCACAGCAAAACCTCATAAGATTTTCAGAATTCTAACCTTATAATTTGAAATTTTTAAACACAATTTATTTCTTTTGAAGAATTTCTCATTTATATAACTATGTTGAACATAGACATGTTACATATAGGTATTTTTCCTGTTAACCACTTTATAACTTAAAGGCTCAAAATACGTATTAAATATAATTTTTTTT
>NW_007734840.1:42069-44561 GCF_000696425.1 Galeopterus variegatus
TTCTAACCTTATAATTTGAAATTTTTAAACACAATTTATTTCTTTTGAAGAATTTCTCATTTATATAACTATGTTGAACATAGACATGTTACATATAGGTATTTTTCCTGTTAACCACTTTATAACTTAAAGGCTCAAAATACGTATTAAATATAATTTTTTTTTAAATATGTTAAACATATTTCCCTCTAAATGAGGGACTTAAACAGATTTTAAACTTTCTTTGATGGCCCAATTGATCATTATTTATAAATAAATTTTCTTTTATCTAAATAACATAGTTTGCATTTTTTCTATATTTGCCCCTGCTTTGATTATCTAGAGACCATCAGTGCTCACTATGAGTCCTCCTAACATATTACTGTAATCTCAAACAGATTTTCTAGTTTGTTGTTTCTAATTTTAAGTATAAGCCAGGTAATAAGCAATAGCATCTACTTGAATATTAAAAGGGCTGTCTTTCAATTATATACAGTATTTTCACATAATGCCAGAAGTTCTTTGTTTAACCAATTATTTGTTAGTCTCAGACAATAGTTGGTATGTTCTGTAAAATTTGTTACATTTTAATATAAAATTTTTACCTTTTAAAGGCAATTGGTTTCTTTTTCTTCTGTGTCTGTTGTAATTATACAGGCTAGAGGAAAACATTACTCAGTTAAAAAGTAATTTATAGTGAAAATGGAACACTGGATTCAGTTGAGAAATAGAGAAAGGTAAAATTATTGATTAAAATATGGGCATTAACTTCACTTAATCTGCTAATAGTTAGCACATTAAAATAAATAAATCTGAATAAAGTTTGTGCTTTAATTTAAAAAAAAGAAATTAAAGGGATTACTTTGTATAAACCATTTGTTTTACTAATTAGCCAGCAAAAACAATAGAGACTTAACAAACAAATTAGGAAAGTGAAAGTTTAAAAGTCACAGAAAAGCAAATATTTAAGATAGTTCTAATGCCCAAAAGTGAAAAGAGCACTGAAACTTTTATTCTCACTTTTTCTTGGTATCATTGTACATTGGCACAACTCCTTTGGAAAGCCACTTGAGTCATAAAAATAAATACCTTCTCTGACTCAATAATCCTGTTTCTGGGAATTGCTCCAGAAAAAATAATTCAAATCAAGGCAAAAGCTACATGAACAAAAAAATATTCATTGTATCATGTTTTTTAAGAATAAAACTTGAGGTTATAAATATAAAAAATCAGAAAATAAGTAAATAAATGATGGAGCAGATACTAAATGGAATATTATGCTTTCATTAAAATAAATGGAAGATATTTAATACAGAATGCTGTGGGAAAGTTGTGCATTTCCTCGAGTTCAATATAATAGACTCAAACATTTAATTTTTTCCTTCCTAACATCCCATTAAAATAGTGGTACAGAAGTGCAAGGAAAGACACTTATAAAATGTCTGAGAGGGAGAAGGGACAGCCACAGCAGGTCATGAGTATTGATAAATATCTAGACCTTGGAAAACATTTGGAATCATTTATAAATGAATCGCAGGAGACCATAGCTGGAATGCATATAGGAAACAGCATCAGAGGAGGTGCCAGCCACTGCCTTCTGAAGAATCCTGAGAAACCCTCATCTTGTTGCATAAAACTGTGGGAAACAGGGCAGAGATCAACATCATTATTGCAAAGCTGTCAGTGGAAGGGCTGTAAAGTTGTCACACACACGCACACACACACAAACACACCACATGATGTGTACCCATTGAACACGAGGAGGGTTAGGACAGTCACTTGCCAATCTTGATGCCCAAGGTCAAGGCTTTTTTTTTTTTTTTTTTTTTCTGTCAAGCATGGAGATGAGAGTACTTGGATGTCCTGCCTGCTTCCCACCTGCCCATCCCAGGCTGAAACTTTCCAGTCACCCAGCGCATCCAAGTGTGTAGAGATTATGATCTACTTACCTACTCAAGAGAGGACTGGTGAAGAAACAGACTTGCATGACTGTGGAAGAAATTCTGAATAGCCTTCTTTAATTGATCTAGTTCTTCATAGATAAATATAAGCAGACAACCAAAGGTCCTCAGGCAAGAGAACACTAGTAGCTGTCCCCCAAAATTACCAGGATGAAGAAATAATATAAAATACTAAGGGAACAGGAAAGATTTAAAGTAATCTCCAGTTAGTATCTTTAGAAAGACTCAGGAAGACAGTGCTTCTATGAAATAAGAGCAGAGTACAGTGAAAAATAATTTTAAAATACTAACAGAATTTTTGGATTTTTTATTTATTTATTTATTTATTTTATTTATTTATTTATTTATTTATTTATTTTATTTTGTCAATATACAATGTGGTTGATTATTATGACCCATCACCGAAACCTCCCTCCCTCCTCCCTCTCCCCGCTCCCACCCAAGAATGTCCTTTCCGTTTGCTTGTTGTAACACCTTCAAAGAAATTGTAGTTGTTATATCTTCTCCCCCCACCCCGGGTTTTTTTTTTTTTTTTTTTTTTTTTTTTTTTTT
>NW_007734840.1:45504-53291 GCF_000696425.1 Galeopterus variegatus
GTTTTCCACAGAGGCTGCATGCACAATTTTGCAGTCCCACCAACAATGTATGAGAGTTCCTTTTTCTCCGCAACCTCGCCAGCATTTATCGTTCAGAGTCTTTTGGCTTTTAGCCATCCTAACTGGGGTGAGATGGTATCTCAGTGTAGTTTTGATTTGCATTTCCCGGATGCTGAGTGATGTTGAGCATTTTTTCATATGTTTGTTGGCCATTTGTATATCTTCCTTAGAGAAATGTCTATTTAGCTCTTTTGCCCATTTTTTAATTGGATTACTTGTTTTTTCTTGTAAAGTTGTTTGAGTTCCTTGTACATTGAGATAGATTATTCCTTTTTTAAAAATTTTAATCCACTATGACTGAATTTTTTGTTCCTTTTTAAAATAACTGATAGGCTTTCATTTGAGCAGTTTTAGATTTACATAAATACTGAGCAAAACTACAGGGGTTTCCCATTTGACCTCTCATCCCAACAACAGAAAGATGTTTGGAAAACCCCAGTTTACATGGGTACAAAAAACATACTTTTTTTTTTTGTGACTGGTCAGGGGATCGCAACCCTTGGTGTGGTGTCGCCCACACTGCGGTCAGCCAGTGAGCGCACCGGCCATCCCTATACAGGATCTGAACCCACAGCGGGAGTGCTGCTGGGCTCCCAGTGCCGCACCCTCCCGAGTGCGCCACGGGGTCGGCCCAAAAAACATACTTCTAAATAATACATATTCTGCAATTCTTATCCTTGCTCCTCTATAGATCAAAGAAGTCTCTGAAGAACTAAAATAAAATTAAAATATAACTTACCAAAATTTGTGAGATGCAGTGAAAGCAGTGCTCAGAGGAAAATTTGTAGCATTGAATGCATTTGTTACAAAAAGAGATCTAAAGTCAATAATCTAACCTCCACCTTAGAAAATTAGGACAAAAAAGAACAAATGAAATCCAAATTAAGCAGAAGATAAGAGGTAATAACAGTAGAACAGAAATCAATAAAACTGATAACATGAAATCAACAGAAAAAAAGTCAATACTGCTTCTCTGAAAAAAACAAATAAGATTTATATGATAAAATTGTAGCCCGGTCAACTAAGAAAAAAAGAGAGATGAAAACCACTCATACCAGAAATGAAAGAGGAGTTATTACTATTGATCCCATGGACATGAAAAGGAAAATAAGGGAATACTATAAATGATTTTGCCCCCACAAATTTGATAATGTGGATGAAGTGGACCAATTCCTTGAAAGATACAATCACACAGGAGATATCGACAATCTGAACAGGACTATATATCTATTAAATAAATTGAATTAATAATTAGTAAACTTTCAACCAATAATTAATATCCTGGTAAGACATAAAACATTTTAATTTATCTTCATGCTTTTATTTTCTCTATCATGCTCTCTTTATATAGATTCAAGTTCCTGACCTATATAATTTCATTCTCTCCGAAGAACTTCCTTTAACATTTTTTTGCAAGGCACCCTTACTGGCAACACATTTCCTTAATTTTTGTTTGTCTGATAAAGTCTTCATTTCTCCTTCCCTTTTGCATTGTAATTTTACTGGATACAGAATTCTAGGTTGGTGCTTCTTCTCCTTTAACAACTTAAAGTCTTCGCTCCACACTGTTTTTGCTTACATGGTGTGAAGAGAAGTCTGAAGTAATTCTTTTTTTTTTTTTTTTAATAAAGTTTAACACATCATTAAAAGTATTTAATTAGGTGTCTATTTTATATTCCAACATACTTTTTTCTTTTTTTAAATTTATTTTTATTGAAACATAATTGATTGTGCATATCTGTGGGGTTGAATATCAATACCTGTGTGAGCTAAAAAAATAAACAAATTAAAAAGAGAAAGAAAGATGTAATGATCACAATAATATATAGAACTTTCTTTCTTTCTTTTTTTTTCCTTTTTGTCTTTTTTCGTGTCCGGCAACGGATCGCAACCCTCAGTGTCGCGCCCGTACCGGACCGGGACTGGCCACGGGATCGCAACCCTCAGTGTTGCACCCGCACCTCGCTCAGCCAGTGAGCGGGAACCGGTCTGTATGTGGGATCAGAACCCTCGGCGGGAGCGCCGCCACACTCCCAAGCGGCGCACTGTAGCAGTGCGCCACCGGGACGGCCCCAATATATAGAATTTTCAAAAGGAGAGGACAGAACTGATGTAATTCTTACCCTTGCTTCTCCATAGGAAGGTGTTTTCCTCCCCTGGCTTCTTTCAGGATTTTATGCAGTTAGAATATGTCATAAATAAGAGTAGATTTTTTGATACTTATCCTGACTGGTGTTCTCTGAGCTTCCCATGTCTGTGATTTGATGTGTATTATCAGTTTTGGGAAATTCTCAGTCATTACTCCTTCAAATATTTTTTCTGTTTCTCTCTTCTGCTTCTGGTATTCCCATTATGCATGTGTTACACAATTTTGCAATTATTATACAGTTCTTGGTTATTCTCTTATGTCTTTTTATATTTTTTTCATTTTAATTTTGGACAATTCTGCTGACATTTCTTCAAGCTCACTGATTTTTTCCTGGATATTTCCAGTCAACGATGAGTGTGTCAAATATATTCTTCATTTCTGTTATGGTGTTTTTGATTTCTAGCATTTTCTTCTGTTTCTTTCTTAGACAGTCCATCTCCCTGCTTACATTATCCATGTGTTTTGTGTTTGTACACATTTTCAACTAGATCCCTTGGCAAATAAATCACAGTTGTTGAATTTCTGGTCTAATAATTTCAACTTTGCCATATCAGAGTCAGGTTCTGATGTTTTCTCTTTCTCTTCAAACTGTGTTTTTGTCTTTTAATATGCCTTGCAAATTTTTGTTGCAAGTGGGCGTAATGTACTGGGTAAAAGGAACTAAATTAAGTAGACCTTCAGTGTGAGGATTTATGTGGATCTGGCTCAGGTTTAGGCTGTGTTTGCTGTCTTCTGGAGCTGTAAGTATTGGAGGCTAAAATTTCCTCTGGTGTTCCTGTTTTTGTCTCCCCTGTTGTCTTCGGATTTCCCTAGATTTCTTTTTAACTAATTGCTGAGACTCATAATTCATTTAGTTGTGTCCTCCTGCTATCACACAACAGCCCTATTGATGTAGTGGCAAGATGTGGGGGGAGAGAAAGTATTGTGTCATCCTATGGTTAGGACTCAGTCTTTTAATGAGCCCCTGGACTGTGATCTCCATAAATGTTTCTAAGACCCCCCACCCCTAGACTGTGATCTCCATGAGTGCTTCTAAGCCCCCCTAACCCTTAGATTAGACAGAAAGACTAGAGGAAGCTGGAGGTGGGTCTTTCCCTGCCCACAGGTAGGTTAGGCTCTGGTAAAATAGTTTCTCTTGAGGGCAGCATTAACAAGAATGGGATGCCCTGTCATGTTTCAAAATGGCTCCTTTTTTCTCCCCTGCCAGAAGCAGGGAGGAGGGGGATGTTTCGTCATATTCACTATGAGAAACCTGGTGGGGCTCTTGGAAGTAGAATTCATGAATGTGTGAGGCCCCCAGAGGAATGGGTCCCTGGAGCATATGTCTCTCAGTCTTGCCCACACTAAGCCTGCTCCTGCAATTCCTCAATTACAGTTCAGGGTCCCTCTCCCCAGGACTGGTTCCCTCGGAGGTTTCTGCTCACAGGTTTCACTCTGATAGGTTGTGATTCTCTGTATCCACCTGTCTTCCACCACATGTTCTGGGTCTGCAGTTTGCCTGTGACCTCAGTTTTCTGATGAATGTAAGAAGAGTTGTTGATTTTCAGTTTGGTCAGCTTTTTTCTTGTGTGGATGGGAGAGACAACTTCCAAGCTCCTTACAGGAAGGCCTGGATAAAGTTTCTGTTTGAATTTTTGGAAATTTTAATAGAATGTATTTTAGAAATAGAAAAAATAAAATTCTTTTGAAGGGATTGAAGAATTAGTCAAAGAAATTTCTCAGATTTTGGACAAATGGATAAAAAAATGGGAAATATGTGAGGAGAGATTAGGCCAATAAACCAGTTAATATAGATCTAGTTCAAAAGAGGAGAGGACCCAGGAAAATAGAGAAAAAGGCTAATAAAATAGGGTAGAATTATCTAGAGCTGAAGAAAGACATGGGTTTTAGATTAAACTGTGCTGATTTGACAATGAAAAAAAGGCTGATGTAGAGACTCAATTTCTTAGGTTTTTAGCACACCAAGGACATGTCATGTCTTAAAAGCCTCCAGAGAGATGGACAGTGACATTTGCATCATTTACAAAAAAACAAAACAACAACAAAAAACCAGACTGATGTCCAGTTTCTGGTTTCTCATCAGCAACAGCGAAAGCATGCTAGGGTCAGCAGGAACTTGCAACAAAGTTCTGAGGATAAATTATCGAATCCTGGGTTCTGCAATCTCAATGTCAGTCGGGTGAGAGGAATAAGGTATTTCACCTGGGATTGCAAGTGGATACGCCTACAGCAACAATATTAAAAGATGAACCCAGTCGGGGATAGGACATCAAGAATGGGTAGCACCTGGGGAAAACTGGAAAAGAAAGTCAAGGTCAAGAAAACCCCCTATGGGGCCGGCCCGGTGGCGCACTGGATAGTGCGCCGCTTGGGAAGCGCGGCGGCGCTCCCGCCCGAGGGTTTGGATCCCACATACAGACCGGTTCCCGCTCACTGGCTGAGCGAGGCGCGGGAGCAACACCGAGGGTTGCGATCCCTTTGCCGGTCCCCGGTCCGGTACGGGCGCGACACTGAGGGTTGCGATCCGTTGCCGGACACGGAAAAAAGACAAAAGACAAAAAAAAAAAAAAGAAAAAAAAAAGAAAACCCCCTAAAACCCAAATCAAACAAACCAGATTTGTCTGTAGGTCACCAACAGGTCACCTCCTATTTATACCCATAGACCAACCATGGAAGAGTCAACTGCAAAATAAACCATCCAAAACATCTGAAAATAAAAAGTAAATGGGAGTCAAGAAATCATGCATCTAACCTAAAAATGAAATTAAAAAAAAGATATTAGAATTCAACTGTAGCAGCCTTAAAAAATAATCAGGTCGTGCTAGGGTAGGAAATAAAATAGCTCCAAGGAAATATTTGAAAGGGAACCTCTGAAATAAATAGTACAAATTTTGTGATAAAATGAAGGCATGTGTTGCTTTTCTTCAAAAATAAGAAGCAAAAGAAAGATAGGTATTACCAGAAATTCCAAGCACAGTAAAATTTGTACAGGAATGTCAGAATCCAAATATCAAACAAAGAAGACGTTGTATGGTCTTTGAGTAATATAAAACAAAGACTTTCTTTTTTTTTATGTTTTAAGTAACATCTGCTCAAGTTTTTAATCTCTCAATAAACTCTATTATTTACTTATTGATATTTTGCAGTGATATAAGATTATTTATAACAGCTCCATTTATAGCTTTAAACGTTTTGTTTTTACCTGTATTAGTCATAAGTTTGCATTCTCACATTCCACATAATATAGAGGGCTACATTTTTGGATTTTCCTTTTCTTAATTGCCCAGTTATCAGATTATAGAAATGGCTTATAATATAAAACAATTTTAAACTTTTATCTTAGCAGATCCAATTCTTTTGATAAGCTATAGGTCTAAAAGGGATTGTGGGACCCTCCGTTCTCTGATGTTGGTGGCTTATATAATTAAACCTTTTTCAAAAGGTTCACCACAAAAGCTAAACTACATTCTTAGCTTTTAATCTACCTGACTCTATTAGAAGCCTTTTAAGGAAAATACAACATGCAAAGGAGGCATTTTTTTGTATTCATTTTGGACTTCTGTCAATAAAATAGACATTTGACTTGTTAAAAAAAAAAAGGTATCTTGGCCTGAGCTGAGATGTTCAGAATTCAGAAACAGGACAGCAACAGGTGGTGAGAACTACAATTTTTACTGATTCGCCTCTTCCTTCACTGGACTGTCATCAATAGCTATCAATAAAACAAAGACTTTCTGATTTTGGTGCTAATATTCTCTTCAAAGTGTCCCAGGTTTGGTAGTTAACAAAGCTGCACGAGTCCTAAGTACCCAGTGCATGAGAACAGATGTATTTGTGCTTGGTAGTGTGTGTATTTGGGGGAGGTAGGTATGCAGGGTTGGCAGAAGACTTGAATTTTACATCTGGATTGGCACAGGGTAAATTGGAGTCATCATGCCTCAGTGCAGGCTCTGCAAGTAGAAGAGCTGTCAAGACACTAGCCCTCAGCATCAGCAGAATTGGCGGTACTGAGTAAGGTTACCAAGGGCTGGATGCCTCACTGATATAAATATATGCAGGTAACCTTTTTCCAAATAAATATGGCATGCAATTTGCCTTGGGAGGGCTGTGGAATGATGAGGTTTCCCCTTGTTTTCCTAGCTGTCTATTCTGGGGTTATGTAACTTCATAAAAAAGTGACTTTATAATTAAAATTGGAACAGATATTTCTAGACTTTAAAAAACAATGGACCAAAGTTAATTATCATGTTTATAACAACCACACCTGTTGTATCATGTGGTTGCCAAGAAGCACACTAAACATGAGAAAGTGCATCTGCTGTCATGATTTGATAGAAGCTCCTCTGAAAGTCTGCAGGAGAGTGACATCACTCAGTTTTATGAGCTCCAGGATGAGAGATGGGGGTTGGCTGGAGGTGGCTGATCCCCTGGGGGATCTTTAGTGCTGATGTGGTGATTAGACACATCCTCCCACCCCTTCTCAGCCAACAGAACCACCAAGCCAGTTAGCTGGGCAAATTATACAATCCTTTCATTTTCGACACTGAAAATGCATCGGAGCACATATTTCAGATGACTAAAAATCTCTTGGTCTTCAACAAGATAAGGAAACATCTGCAAACAAGCTTAATCTGCACCTTTCTCTTGGACTTTGGCAGTATCCAAGAGGAGATTTAAATGTATATAATAAAAAATCTCTTCAAAACGTTTGTGGAAAAATAGAATTCAAAGATAATGCGAGTCTTTCCAAGAACTTTTTGAAGACTCCCTGTGTGTGTGTATATAATAAATATTTTATTTACATATATATGGTCTCACAATAAAATAAGATCATAATAACCCAGGGGAAGAGATATTTTGATACTTGTGATCCAATTTTGTATGTTTTACTCATCACCTGTGCACAGTTGGACAAGTTTCCCTCTTGGGGGAAAGATAAAAGAGCTGGGAACTCTTTAAGGAAACTTTCAGCTGTAAAGTTCTGCTAGTCCGTGAGCCAGACAGAGATCTGGAGAAAGGTAAGAGTTCCCCTTCAGGTGTCAGGGATGGATGGCCAACCTCCAGGAAGAACCATCTCTGGCCCCACCTCAGAATCTTCTAATGCCACTCCCATGGCCAGTGGGAGGTGGATGAGTGAAGGTCCACTCACCGTCTTGCCCAGGCGGGTGTTACTGCCTGCTTAGCCATCAGAACTTCCTTGTTATGTCCATCAATGAGACGTATTGTTTTAAATAAGTTGATAAGTGCTGAGTGAACAAAGTAAATCAAATTGCTTTAGCTTGCATATGAGATAATGTATGTGAAATGCTCTCCTGAGATACATGTATCTCATACTGACACTAAGATAGTGAAAATGTGTGTGTGTGTGTGTGTATATATATATATACACACACATCACAGCCCACTATATAGGAAAATAAAAAATACATTATGCCATGTTATAATTAAATGTGAAGATACTTATCTTAGCATTTACAAATTGTGTATTCACTTCAATACAGTGTTTTCTAGAAATATTGAAGTAGCTTTGAATACCGGCATTTTTTTTAATATTTTCCAGATTAAAAAGTTAAATGCA